>NC_071285.1:8484390-8525160 GCF_943735745.2 Anopheles bellator | reverse complement strand
CGAGGAAGTAGTGGGCCCGGAGAAAAGCGGAGAAAAGCTGCCTGCCTGCCTGGTTTCCGAAAGGGCAACAATTTGAGGCAACAACGCAAAGGGGCGTTATGATCGGCACGGGCGCTGTTTACCGAACTGATTTTGGGGCTTGGGTCCCCCCCAGCAAAAGGAAGCCAAAATCCGCGTCTCAACTCGATGCGGACTGTGAGGCAAGTCTCCCCACGGTCCGCATCAGAGAGCAGCCGATGAGCCGGGTGAGCCACTTTTCTTAGGTTAGGTCGTGAGAGGCGCGCACGCAGAAGAACTGTGCCAACCTCGATCCAACCAATCTATCGCTTTCAATGAGGCCCAATTTTCATAACGATTTTTCCTGCCACAACACAACTCACGGAAGCTTTTCGCGGAGACCTTCGCAAGGGGCACTGCGGCGGGGAAAATAATTGACGTGGCTCGAAACGGTACCGCAAGTTGACCAATTGGCCGGTGGCCGACTTGATTCGATTTCCTCTTGCTTTAATGTCCGCGGTCCATCATCAAGACAATTTTCCGTGTCGGGTTTTGGGAGGCTTTTGGAGAGACATTACCGTCGATGACCGAGCTGTAAATAAAAGGGAACTCTCCAGTAGGGCTTGAAAGCGTGTCCGGGGTCCTAATGATCGAGCGATGATTGGTTGTTTAGCATTTACACTGCGCTGCCCAAGATCATCTAACTGGGTTAACAACCCTCTCTCGCTCACCGGAGTGCGCCCTTACCGTCGGTCCACCTAATGAGGGTCGGTATTTTTGGAGGACGTTGGCCGCCCAGCGCCACGCTTGTGTGTAATTGTTGTTTCGTCGAAGATCGCGTTGGGTACTTCACAATTTGCTGGCGGTGGGCCGTGCGCTCTCGAGGGCTTGTTGTTTGGTGCTACTTAAAAGTTCACTCCTTGCGCGCCCTCCAAGGCGACATTGAAAGCAGTAATAAACAGTGCCACCAAACACCCCGGAACCGGGCGTTGTTGGCAAGTGGCAGCAAATTGGTATTTTCTTAGGTAAAAATCCAAATGGGGGCCACCTCCCAGCAAACAGTTATTAGTTGCCGACCCATGACTAAGAGCCCGCGTTTTGACTCTTGAAACTTGGATGGAAATCGCACCCAAAGAGGTCCGCGAAGGCAGAACGAACCCTGTGCGACTCTCAATCCTTCGCCACGCACAATTTTCTGTCAATTGTGTTGTTTACGATTGCATGAATACATCAACCGGGCGCGTTAACGTCGGTAGCCGATGGAAGGATAAAAATATTTACCCACCCATTTAGCGTCAATAAACTTCGCATGGTATAAGTACGGAACACACCACCGGTGACTCCATTTCGAAACAGCAAACAAATATGGACGGCTGTTGCTAGCCGCGTTTCCAACAATCGAATCCCTCGCCCTAGAGGACAGAGGTACCCTATACATCGGGCCTTACTTGCGCTGGGACTTGGGCGGGATCTCCAAGTAAAAAAAAGTAAAACCCAGGCCCGCAGTGTGTTCGATCGGCACGCCGTGCCTGTGACGAAAGCCCATTGGTTGAAAGCAGATTCTCTGTTCCAATTTCTCTGACGAAGCGCGCGGGCCCGGGGCGTCGTGATGAACTAAATCCATTTCTTCCCAATATGCGCCCGGGATTAAACTACAGAAAGGCAGAGCAGCCACCACAGAAAAAAACCGTCGACCACAAAACAATGGTCTGCCTGGCGCGCCGCAGCCCGCGACCCGTTCTCATGTTCTAATTCCCAGAGTCCAACGCATTAGACTCACCACACCCGCCATCGTCGTCGTCGCCGCCGCCGAACCATGAACCATAAGTCGCAACACAGAAAGTCGTCCCCAAAAAGGTTGGTGGAAAGAAACTCATCGTAAGGCGCGGAACGGTGGGTGGAAAAAATGGAAAATGATTTTCCTCCCACCGAGGAAAAACACAATTATGGTATGGTGGGGCGCGCGGAATCTCCACTGTGGCCGCCATCGTTGTGTGGTGGCTCTGGCTGGTGAAAGCGCCGTGTTCACCACTGACCTGCATTTAAGGCTCTATTTAGTATTATTGTTTATTTTTTTATTTGCTGCAGAATCTTTACGGCTCACTGATGACGATTGTGAGCCCCGCCGGGCACTGGGAATTCGGAATTTGTAATTTAAGTCGCACTTAACAAGGGGACTTAAATTTTCCATCAAAAAATGAGTCAGTTTTTAATCCTTGAAATCAAAGTAGACCAATCCCTTTTGCTGAATCCACTCTACCAAACCCAACCAGAAACGTCCGCCAGCCATGCGACCTGAGGATTAATTTTTCATAACAATCTCCAGGGCTAGCGGCAAATCGTAGCAGGGCACCGGCCGGCCGGCAGTCCGGCAACATATATAGGGGGCTCATAAAGCATAAGTATGATTTATGTCCCCGATGACCCTCGGATATGGATGAACTTGGCACGACGCAGACACGCAGACTAGGGAGAGCTTTCCATTCGCAAACCCCTGACTACAGTAACGCACGTAACGCCTCATCGTTAGAAGCCCATTCGAGAACGTTACGATTCCGTTTAATCGTAACGATGCCAGTAACGTAGCGCTGCCATTGAGTCAAAACACCCTTAATTTGATTAGTAAGGATACGCGCAGCAAACAGGGGTGAAAATCACAAATTAGGACAAGGCAGGCCTTGCTTCGTCCGCAAAAGACGAGAAAGAAGGGAAGAGAGGAAGAGCGTTATAAATAATGTTTGACAGTTTTCGATCGAAGCACTCCACGGGGGGCGTGCAGACCGCCGACCAAGATTAGATTTCGTTACGTTATTGAGTTATCTTCGACGCCGTGCCGTGACAGAACTGGGAAATCTTTCGCCACCCGTCCGGGGCTTCCGGGAAGGCAGGCGGCAGTGTTCGAAGTGAAGTTTATTGACAGAAATATTTGATGAGTCCGGGGCCCCGTGAAACGGTTTCAGCGAAAGGGGGCGGCGGCTCAGCTAACTGGAAACGGTCAACCCCGGAGAGGAGACTTTGATGGCTGAATTAAATATTAATAAATCGCACAACCGACCCCGTGTGCAGCAACTCCTTTTTCTTGTAGCTGTTCGGTGGTGTGCCCTTTTCTGTGCCCGATATCAATCTCTGAAGCCGACGTTTTACGCCCAAAAGGAACCAGCATTGACACGTAATGTTCCTCGAAAAGGAAGCCAGGCGATCAGAATTCCATTTAAAGACCCGACGTGTCCTAACCGGGGGTTAACGGGTCCAGGTTGGTTAAGAAGTACCATCATGAGCGTCCATCAACGTCGTATCAGAGGGCGAGCAAGGGTGAGTAGTGTGCTGGCTAATTTCGAATCTAGCAAATCGAATAAATTGACACCATCCTCCGTATAACCGCAGAAAGTGCCGCAGTAACCAGGGTCCACCGTCCGGAGCGGTCCCGCGCAGATGACCCAGTTTGCGTCCGTCCGTGTGTTTGATAAATCATTTCTCACCCGATAAGAGTCAATCAATTATGCAACGTGTTGAAGCAGCGGATCGTCGTATCGACCAACCCAACGACGGAGCACATTGCTGGTAGAATAGTATGCTCTAAAGCCACTCCCGAACGAGGTCGCACTGATCGCTCGAACGTAAATATACATTTCGGGGCAGAAATAAGGTGGCCAGGTATTCGGTAATCTAACGGAAAAAGGCACCACACAAGACATTGGCAGGATGGCACATTTAAGAGAGCGAGAGTAGACCAACGAGGAAAGGTTAGTTGGTTAAAGGAAACGCACGCCACGCCACGCTAAAAATGATCAAAACACAACATTAATGTGTGACATTTCGATATCAATGAATAAATTGCCGTAGCTCGGCCGGGGACTCCGCAGCGGTTTTATTTCCGCTGCCTCGACGGAGTCTGTGGAACCAGTTTTATGCTCACGTCCCGCCGCTCTGTGTCCGATATCTGATGTCGGCCAGACCAGGGCGCAGACACTCCAACAGCTGCATTTACATTTTACGCGCTTTTTGATTATAATTTGGCGTTTTTTTTTTGGGACGAGCAACCCGCTTACGTTTGCTATTATTCAATATTGCGCGAAATTAGGGAACCAATTTTTATGTAACAAAACTATCCAGACTCCGGGGGTGGCGCAGTGGTGTTGTTTTACCGGAAGCCCTCAGTGGGGCAAATCTTGGTCAATGCGCACATAACACAACGACGAATCCGGTCGCTGGCGATTTTGTGATCGTAAAACTAGACATAAATATTGATCGCTGTGCGATTAGCATACAGCCCAAAACAAGGGCGACCAACGGCACCAAGATATGATAACACACCAAATATTCGATGCGGTGTGGAGAGCCAGACAAAATTCGGATCTCGTGTTACGATTTCCTATGGGTAGATAATCGAGAAGCCCAGAGAAGAAGTTAACGGCCCCGCTGTGTCTCTAGAGGGAAAAGTTGCCGGGGTCCATTAACCGGTCGCAGAACTTCTTACCAACGGGTCACGGACGGAAATCCAATCATCTCCACTTTAAAACCACTCATTTTTGGACACAGCAACACCCGAAGCAAGTTGACCTTTAACATGAGCCGAAAATTGGATACCCCGTCACCGCGTCAAGGGTGTCACTTGAATGGTGCCAGATGACCATAAACTTAATTATCAGCTTCGTACACGCCGGGGCCCTTCAACTGAGGGAGGAAAGCGTTCCGATTACGGCCAGGCAGCGACCGGAGAAAGGAGTCGTCAGATTGATTTTCTAACGTCGAACGGTCTAGTCGTTGAGTTAGAATATCCCTCGGGACAGACCAGAGCTCTGACGATCGTGGCACAAAACAGCGATCGGGGTCATAGTTCCGCTGATCCCGCGAATCCCGTCGTTGCCGCGGCGCAAACTGAATGCATCGAACGAAAAACATTAGCACGAAATACGGTTCTTTTTGCCCGCCTTCCCATCGGCCCCACTCTCGGCACCTAATTAAGCCATTTGCCGATTTCTTTCTAATTGGACCATTTGATTTGAAATTCATAGTGTTCCGCTGTTCCGCGGAACTTAGTAGGACAATTGTGCGCACCCCCCGTTCGGCCCAGAGAGCAGTACCGCGGCAACAGTACTCAGTACACTGGGGTTGTCTGGCCAGAGAACTAACAGTTTTTCGTTTTTTCAATTGTGAAATTTTATCCTTTTTACCATAATGCTTCGCCACGGCACTCGACCGTGACGTGTCGGTGCGCCAGTGTTTCACGCGCGCGGATTTTATTTTTTTACCACTTCTTCGGGGAGCCGCACCAACGATAATAAATGGAGAAAATATTATTCCACACGATCGATGATGGTTCCAGCCCGGTTGGCCACGAGCCGCCCTCGGGGGCGCACTTGCGTGGTGCGCTTTTTGCTCACTTTACCAGCGCCCGGGGCGGTTGGTAGTAAAAATAAATAAATTCACCATCCCGGTGCACGATTCCTCCGTCCCGGGGTGGTTCGTGATAGATTTTCGCCCGTTTTCATTTATATGCATCCCGCGCTTCCGTTCCGTGGCTTGGTGTTTCATTAATTATACTTCCGTCTTCCGATTCCGCCCGCCTGATCGTGGGGGTCGATCACCAGAGCGAGAAGGTTGGTTGATAGACGGCAATGTGTTGCACATTTATTCAAATGGATCGATTTTACTGCGATACGGGGCACTAAAAGTAAACAAACCCCAGTCAGGGGACCTCGTGTGATTTGTCACAATCAGTCAGCGGCGACAGTTGTCAACATGGCTCGATACGTCAAACGGGTGTGTAAACGATCATTTCCTCATCTCATGGGCTCGTCGTTCTATCAATTATGCTGCTCCCAGGCAACAAGCAGTGGCCAGCTAAGTGGTTGTTAATATACTTTTCAGGTTGCGATGCTAATGAGATACCAGCGAGCGGGGTTTCCGCGGTCTGCCCGCCGGTGATCGCTCTTCCCAGATCGTTCACCCATACAAATTGCGAGGCTAGAATACACAACACAACAAGAAGCCCGATCATCGAACTTTCTCTCTAGCAACACCGGACCCCGGCAACAGTTTGCCGGTGGACGGTGGCAGCAGCTGGTTCTATGTTTTTTCGTTCTATTCTTTCCACCGGAACACGCACGCACACCACAACACTCGCTCTCTACCGGATGATGCTGTACGCTGAAGATCGAACCATTGTTGTGTCTGTGTGCGAGTGTTTGTGATGCTTGCGACCGGCCGATGCTATTCTAATGATGATGAATGCCGGATGGACGGATTTTCGGGTGCAGACAGACGCCGGAGCGAGACGGATTATCCCGAACGCGACAGGTGTGCTCAGATCCGAATTTACGATTCGCCATCGACACGCAACACAAAACGCACTTTTTCGGTTTAATTTACTTGAGTAACACGCGTTAAGCTGACTGCCAGTCGTTGTGCGAGGCTCAGCCGAAAGTAACAGTACTTAGCACCGCACCATTGCACCGTTGCGCGTCACTTGAACGGTGGACACAAAGCACAGGCCACAGAGCAGCGAAAAAAACAACCTCAGAGCCCAACCCAACGGCCTCTTACCACGGACACGGCGATCGCATCAACAGGTACGCACGGTGGCGCAACACACGAATCAACATTCACTACAATTATTCTTCAAGCACAACATTGCACACGTTTCGCTGGGCTTTGTTTTTGCAATAAAAAATAAACTACGTCAAGTGGTTTGAAAAGGAATCGACTCTTTGTTGAGCGCTGAGATTTAAGTCGCCCCCGCGTGCTGGTTCGTGTTGCCCGTTGGACAGCTGGCAAACTATCCGAGAATTCGATTGCCACGCGCGCACGCGACCAATCCGAACAACGGCTCAAACGGTTCTCCGTAACTTGAATCTTCAACCGCTCGGCGCGATCGACGGTTCGCTCTCTCACCAGCTCGCTCGTCTCTCACTCCCTAGCCGGGTGAGCACGATCTCTCACGCACGGCGATGCTCTCACGAGGCTTCTCTGTGTTGTGCTTAGAATACGTGAGTTTGCCTGTTTCGCCAAGAAACAATATTTTCGTACTTTTATTAAGTGTCGCTTCCTTTACATTGCAGCCAACAAACAACGTTAAACGAAATTACGAACAGAAACACAATTACCCTGAAGAGCGATGTCCATCAGCTGTGCACGAACACAATGAACGACCGTTTACCTTTCGAATGCAAAAGAGAGCAAGAGAGTGAGAAGCCTTTGCTCTGAGCGGCGAGCGAGTTCAGTCTCTCGCTCGCAAATTGAAAACTCTCTCACAACGAACTGCGCTTCTCACTATGTGAACGAGTGAGATGCGCACAGCGGGAAACAGTGGAAAAGAGAATGTGTCAAAATTAAAACAAACGATTCGTGTGCACAGGGTCAAAATCAGGAAGCTAATACTGACTATTTTTGGACATGGCCATTTTTTGCTCGTTCCAATTATAAACCAAAACGTAACGTATGTGAATCCTTTTGAGATCTACCAGCGGAGGAGGCATGTCTAAAGAGGTCCGCAAAGACTCAAATCCTACTCCAGTAGCTAAAGTGCATACGCAACGTAGCACAGTTTAGGGAAGAAATTATATCACTTTGCATCGAACTAACCTGTCTGTCACGTGGATGCAGAAAATAACGACTCCATTTTGGTGTTGTTTACGACAACACAGAGAGCTCTGGTACAGAGCACGGCGGAGCGGTGTTAATTGGCCACTTTCGCAATTCCGTTCTAACCATTCTCGGGATGAACATGTCAAAAGGTACACCTGACTGTGCTACATTTTCCACCCACTGTTTGAACATGGTCACATGAACGATACGTCGCTGCATTAAGTAATAGGCTTCGGCAAACAACCCTGACGGATCATGATCCGGCTTAGTTTTCTTTTGTACTATATAAAATGGAATTCTTGTCCCGGTGTTTCACGTGTTCTCGCTGAAAAACGAGAAAATGATTCAATTTAAGTGACACAAAAATCATGTCATCCGCCGTTGGAGCCAACAGAACGTCATTCAATCGCCACTGCAACCCAACCTGTCCGGGAGGAGGCCAGAAAATTGGCTGTATGTTTTGCATTCGCTGATGGAAAGTGACAAAAAACACGACTGACAAACACGAGGGAGCGAACGAATGCGACCGGTACACGGGAAAGGTGGTATTTGAAAATTTAGTGTGTCGCTTCTAGCCTAGGCGGACGTTGAGAAAAAAATCAACAACATCGGCCGGCCAGTTAAAATCCGTGTCCCATCCGTGCCCCGCAATCGCCTTCGAAATTGTGTGTTTTCCTTCCTGCTGCTGCGCTACTGCCAACTGTTCCATTTAACCGGACATAAAAGTTAAAAATAATAAACAACCCGTAACGCCATTCACGGGGTCCCCACAACGGTGAGCGCGAAACAAGCTTACGGCAAAGTTTTAGCATCGTCTCGCAACTGTCGCGCGTTACGACTTTGTTCGGAAAGAGGTTCCAAAGCGAAGCACAACACAACATAACACAGCACCTTCAGGATCATTGGCTAACAGTTGTCTCGAAAGCCAACCATCGGGGCCACAGGGGCCGTCACAAAGGGGAGAGGAAATGGAAAATGGAAAAGTTTAATTCAAAAAATATTTTCACAGCACTTTTGCCAAAGATCGGCAGAAATCGGTCGCAGATGGGACCGATGGCCAGAGCGTCAGGTCTGAGCGCGTGAAAGGCACCACCACCAGAGCACAGCACTCTTTTTGTCAAGTTAAATCGTTGCACACGGCACACAAAACTCAATGGAGGTGCGGTGTGCCGGTCCTTGGTCCTTTTTGCTTGGCCCCGAGCTTGGTCACCTTGAGCTGGCACCTTTTCCAATTCCCTGTTGCTCTCATCGGCCTCTCTCCATGGGTGTCCCTTTTTATCTCTCTTACGGCGACGACGGGCACTGAGTGCGCCCTTTTCGGGTTCGGGAACCTTCCCTTTTTTCGTTCGCCCGATAATTGTTGCTCGAGCTCCGGTAGTTGGCCAAAAAAGGAAAAGCACGTAAAAAAGAAGAGCTCCCAATGTGGCCACTGGGAACGCACGGATTCCAATCCGCAGCATCACACAGCTTCAGGGACGAGTAAAACCTTCCCCGTCGGTGCGCAATAATCAATCGAAGGGTCCTCCTGATTGCTAAGCACCAACAATTTTCCGTCCCTTGCACCTCAATCACAGCCACCCCCCGATAATGGGTGATAAGACCGGTGACCGTTTACCTTTTTCTGGTGTGGGTCGGCCGGGAGTTTACGGAAGATTTACGTCGAGTGTACTTTCGAGTTTATTGGGTTCGAGAGTTCGGCAGAGAGCAGAGAAAACCCATCCACCGGCGGCAATCGAGCTTCCGCTTCGTTTAATGTTTCGTATTTCAAATACTGAAAGATGGAAAGGAAACGGATTCAGAATGATAAATTTGATACACTTTCAATGCACAAGAATTCGATACACACGATACTGTGTCCTCCCCCGAAGGAACCAAGATTGATTTCTCGAGTACTGCATTGCGCAGCAGCAATAGGCGGTGGCCGCGCGCGTACGATGACCGCGACCTACTCAATCACAACCGGAACGCTTCGTTCGTTGTTGCATTCTGGGACCCCGAGTGACCAATCCATTAACGAATCGCCCGGGAGAACAATCTATCCAGAGACAGAGAGGGAGAGAGAGAGAGAGGACGAAAGTGTCCGATTTACCACACCCCGCAGGTGGTCTCGGTCGGAACTTCAGAGACGGTGGTGCTTCATGACCTAAGGGTTAGGATCTTCAAAAAACAACATGGCTGGCGCTTCGGAGGAACAACCATTCAAGAAGAGTGTGGGCAAGTCCGGCAACCGATCGCAGGATCTTCGGTGAATTGATTTCTTCCCTCGGCGAGCGGATCGTGTTGAACGGCGTGAAGGGCGTGACTAATGCAATCGGCCTGTGTGTGAAGGATTCTCGGTGTCCTCATCGACAACACACATACGCCGCCGGTTGAAGACACGGCACCATTCATTTTCGGCCACAGACTGCAGGTAACGAGTTCCTTCCAGTTATTAAATAATTAATACTTCATGGTAATGCCCCGTTTTTCGTCATTCACAGAAGAAGAACATTCATTTTGTTCAACTTCAAACTCTTCGACCAGGGCTGGCGCCTCGCCCACTCGTAATTAATGCGTGCCAAAAGTTAATTGCCACTTCCAAAGGTAATCGTTTCCTGGAACAACAATTGAAATATGATTTACAAAAGGATACACTTTGGTTAAACATTTACGCAATTAATTAGAAGTCAAACGGAACGGTACGCCGTGCGTAATGCTGTAAAAGCGAAACTTGTGTGAGGAATTGCCTCGAAATTGCGCCTGATACACATACGCATCCCAAAGTTCCAAGAATTCCGCTTGGCCGCTTTCAGTTTCGAGGAGCAGAAGGGAAGTTCTCCATCCGGCCGGTGCCCCGGACTTTGATCTTCGGCGACACGAAATGAGATGATTGCCTCCTGCGCCTGTCAGAAGGCTATTCTGCTCGTCTCGCAAACTAAGCGCACAGAGCGTCCCGGGCCCAGCGTAGGAGCGACTGATGTTGCCTACGGCACACACCACACACTCATCTATCATTGGGCTTCTTCTCCCCCCGTTGTCTAGCGCAACTTCGGGGCCCTCCTTAAGCCAGCGGATGCGATGGTGGTGTGCTGGTCCTTTTTTCCTGCAGCCCATTTCTTATGACATCCGCGCGCGCACACACCTCGCCGTCGGCATCCTTGGTGGCAAAAGTGTTGGGAAACTTCCGTCCGCCATTGTTCCCGGCGGCAAAACATAGGGTGGTTTCAAGAGTGGTGCGCTGCGAGCCGTGTTCTTTTCAATCACAGAAGCTGACGCTGAAGCCTAGCGGAAAAGTTTTCCAGCTGTTTCGAGGAGATAGAGCCCGGCACCAGTGAGCTCAGTGTGTCGGAAGAGGTTATGTTTCCACGTCGCTTAGTTTTCCAGTCCGTCTGGGGTATGATTTCGACGTTGATCTTGACATTGACCTGTGCCTGATTTTTGCATGCCACATCGGGCATTGTGCTTCTTGTGATTGAAATAGGCATTCAATTCCTACGCGTTACCCATTGTTCTATACAAGTCCATCAGTGCTTCAGACCACTCAAGATCATTACAACATATTGAAGTAACGCAAGCGATAACGCTGCTACGACAATAAGAAGCTTACCTTCCGCAACGGAACCCACGGCAAGTATCGTTCACTCAAGAAAATGCGTATGAATGACCTCCCATCATAGTCATAGTGGGCGCCATCGTCCTCGTCGCCGACGACCCACATAAGACTTATCGGTCAAGAGCATCTCAGAGGTCGAGCGCAGCAATGGAGTCCATGATGGAGAGTGCTTGGCCATCCGTCACCGTTGTTTCTAAAGTTTCTGAACAACGCCAAAAGCTCAATGCACCTTAGGGTGCCCGGGGCGCAGCGAGCACGTGTTCATGGTTAACGGATCCACCATTCGGACGATATGAAAATTGAATTTCGATGTCGATGGTCGATACCTCACGGCGCGCGGGGGCTGCCCGTGTCGTCTCTGGACATTTAGGAAGCCGGTGTTTGTATGCGTGATTCGACACTATCGTGATTTACGCACCCCACAGGCGGCTCCAACCGCGAGACGTTGACACTTTAACGGCACTAAAACCGACCGTAGAATGACTTCTTCTTTGACCGCTGCGCCCCGGGGGAAAGGTGGGCCAGTAATGTGAGGGGTGTACACACTGTTGGCGATGAGTCAACGTTTGCCCCGAACAGGGGCCCGTGTGTGTTCAATCACCTCGCCTTGGATTCCTGGATTTCTCTAACGTACCCGACGCCCGGGTGGTTCCCTATTTGCGTCGTAATCGTTTCGTTTGAATTTCGAGTTTGTTTGCCCACCTGGTGGGCCCACACGGTGGTCAGCGACCTGACCAGACACCATTTGCTTCACCATTACTTCGAATTTTCTTGACAAACTTTCAACCGAATAAATAGACCGGTGGCCAACATAACCTACCGCGTTTTGAAGGATACGATCATTAACTTACCTAAAAGAAGAAGAAAAAAAGGAGAGTTAATGGAGCATCGACAGTTTTTTAGATATAGATAATACTGGGGAAAAAAACATGACGCAGTGTTTAAATTTGTTTCGACTTTTTGATGTTATTAGTTGCGTCAGTGGCATCCTAAAGACAAAATTAGAAACAGCATGAAATCTACATTTTGGACGACCCTACAAATTAGCATACGAAGGTACCGCACACTTCAGCAAATCCGTTTTCCATCACAACAAAACCCTTCGACGCATCCTTCGCAGGGCAGGATAATGCGGCAATCGGTTAAAAATAACGCAAAATCCGCCTCCAGAGCGAGAAGGCCATCAACCCGAGGACGGCGTGTGCGAGAGTAGGAAGAAAATGATGTCATCAAAACACGGCCCTCTGCGATCCTGGTGTTAGTGGTTGGGCGATGCCGAACCGAACTCAAAGGGACCGCCGAACATATTCACTGCAAAGTTAACACATACACGAGCACGCAACGAGAGGATCATAAATTGAGAGACGTCATTTTCTGCCTGCCGTACACGCAGCAGCAAGGGCCGCAAAAACAAATAACAGCTGATTTTCTAACGGAACCCCTCGCGTCGGGAGATTTTTCCGCACGGCCTGCTGAGTTTTCCGTCCGGTTCGCTCTCTGTCGAAGACGCACGCACACAACCACAGCTCGAAGTGAGAGAGAGCGGGCGAGAGCGCACTGAAAAGAAGCGGCAGTGAGAAATCAGTAAGGTGAGCAGCGAGTGAGATGAGAAAAACATCTCCCGCCACTGGAGCACGACGACGTAACCACGGGAGAGTGCTCGCTCCCGAGAAAAGTCCGGAAAATTCGAAAATACCGAACGAAGTAGGCTGATGTCAGACCCATCACACCGCCAAACACGGGTTCCAACTCGTTGCTGCTGCTGCCCGTCACTGCTCTCACATGACGGAGGAAAATCTTCACCATCGGACATGCGCCTTGCGTGCGCAAGGTGGCGTGAGGTTGGTGATGTTATGCAAAGCGTGCATTAAAACAGGCAAGACAGGGACGGGCGACCGGGGGTTTCCTTCTCCCATTTTCTGTTCGCTCGAAGGAGCTTACAAAACACTCCCCGCCCTAGCGCCCTGCGCCGCCGCCCACAACCGACGTCACCGGCCCCAACCGCACGCTTCTCACCGTGAGCAGTGAGAGTTCGTTGGACGTGAGAAGTGAGAAAAACTAATGATTCAAACCATTCAAATGAAGTAATACCCCTAAAGTGTTTAAACGAAACCCAAAACTAACAGGAATAAAGCAACTCTGGCCCTATTCTGTAAACTTAATAATAATAAATTAATAACAGATTTGCAATTAAGCAATTACTTCCTTTTACTTTCGTAAACTCATTTTAGCAACCTTCCTTCGCCGGGTATTGTTCCTGGACAACAAGTTTGTGCCTATGAAACGGATCACGAATCCCGCTGAGTGCAGTAGTCGTGACCCTGT
The DNA here is from genome assembly GCF_943735745.2 of Anopheles bellator. Lineage (NCBI taxonomy): Eukaryota > Metazoa > Arthropoda > Insecta > Diptera > Culicidae > Anopheles > Anopheles bellator. Next base: position 8,511,659 of record NC_071285.1, on the reverse strand, counting down.
GTAACGATTTTTTACGCTCCCTTCGGAAGCCTTCACAGCACGTGCGATCGATGTTCAAGGTCAGCGTAATGACAAGCAATGACGCTTTTTTCTAAACACTCTTTTCTCGCGTTGCTCCCTCTGCCAGCGGGCGACGCGGGGCTTCGGTGGTTTCTGCTCCGTCAGCACGAAAAAATCAATGCTACAGCACAGCATGGTCCAGAGAGCATCTTGAGCCTCATATGAAGTGTGCTCCGGAGACGAATAAGTGCAGAAAAACTAAAAACATGGGAGAGCTGAAAGTTTGTTACATAAACACTAGTGTCCAAGGCTCTTTGTTAGAATGTTTTTGAATTGGAACGGCCTTTCCTTCTCATCATTTTAACAGTTTTGCTACGAGAATTTTCGACAATTTAATCATAACTTTTTCGAAAGGTTCAATATCGCTGCCAAAACCAAAACCGTGACCTATGGATCCTACGGTAATGTTAATTTCCACAACGATACACAACACTCAAGTCCACAGCACACAAACCAAACGAGAAAATACGGTCAATTAGTTCCATCGGCGATTAATCTTATCGAGTGATTGCTGTAATTTTTCCCAGCGCCAGAAAAACGGGCCAGGACATGGCGGCAACGCACTAACAACCCTGGCGCCACGGCGAGATTCCGTGAAAGGACGCGGAAAAACAAATGTATATAACATTAACGTACACCGCGCCGGCAACGCCAACGTATGCTGCCAAAAGATGTATTCGCTGTGGTTGTTGTTGTGGCTTAGGCGGAGAGGCGTTACATAAATTTCCCTGCCAAACATTCGGCGAAACATTCAGTGCCGCCACCACAATCGTCGAATGTGGATTTGAAAGGTCACTTCCCCCCCGAGATGCGGTGGACACGTTGCTGCGGAAGTACGTGGTGAAGAGTACACGTTGATTAACCTTCAGCATCGATTAACGGTAGTTTGTGTGCTGCCGGCAGAGTTCAAGGATATACCCACGTCACGATCGATCGATCGGCGCCGCTTAACGACGGTGTAATTTTGTCCGACATAAATAATTCCATCCCAACCCTCTGGCCGGCCCGGCCCGATTTGATCGGCCATCTTGTGGAGCATTATTTTAAGCAGGTTCAAAACGGCGAAGGAAATGGCGCAGTTTCCGTGTAGGGTAAGTATCCCTTTTCCCCCCGGTTCGGTGTTTTTTTTGTTTTTGCTGGTGGTCGCAACTTTTCCACCAAATGGCGAGCTGCCCATTTTAAACCCATTGTTTAAACGACTTCCTTCAAGGGCAACCACCCGGCGCTGGTGCCCGGTTCTCGGTGTTGTCTCCGTAAAATCGTCCCGTATAACGTCAACCGAATCCTTGTAATCAATCCTGGACCGGGCGGAAAGCAAGAAACTGAAAAAGGTCCGCCAACGTCGGCACAGCATGTCGGTACTGCTGCCGCCTCCAGCGAAGGACCCCGCCAGCGGGACCAAATTAAACAGATAACAGATTAACGACCCAAAACGGAGCCGGTCCGCGGCGCCCCCCGCCGTAATCGCCATTAGGCGAAAGAGAAAGCAAATCACAACGTCGCCCTCTCGCTCTAAACTACCCTAAAGGAATGTAATTTTCCTCGGAAACGCCGCGTGCCATACGGATGAGAGTGTTTTACAGCACAACATGGACACTGATTTTCCATTACTAGAGGCAGATCGGTCCCACCAGCAGAGGACATGGGAGGACCACAGAGAGCGAGAAAGCGGAGTGCAGTACAAATGGCACATGGTGACGTAAATTGAGCAAAAAATCAGTGTCCTTCTGCCGCTGCTGATGTTGGGACCCACGAAATGCTGGACGACCAAATGACGCCGGGATGCCGCCGGGCGCGCTCTAGGATATGATATTTATTTTTATGACTTTTTAACGAGTCCATTTCCCTCGCAGAGCCGGAATTCAACGCACTACCGGCAACGGGGTCAAATGGGTTCCCGTGGGCGGACACTGTTGTTGATTTACTGACCACCAACAACTACCGCGAAGAGAACGCTAAGTGTGACCTGCGCTCCAAAGTGACCAGGGTGACGATCACTTTCATCAGTCACTGTCACCGGAACTGTTACACACCAAAAACTGGAAATAGAAAATGTGAAGAGCATCTTCGTTTTTGGGTAAATAAAAACTGGGCTCGTAATTTTTTCCATCTGCTATGAAATGGAACTGGAACTTGTGAAAACAAGTTTTGAACACAATAACAAGAGAACGTAAGACCGTGCTGCAAATACGAATTGCATACATTCGGGCGTTTTTCAACGACCTTCAAAATAATCATCGACTGTCGCTAAAAGGAAGCCATTTTCCCCAGCAAAAAAACCCAAAAACAATAGAATCCGTAACAGGGAAGCGCCTTTTTGGAGCACTGTATCCGATCTACGCTCTCCTCCGGACATGCGACCGGGTGGTAAATAGAAAAAGAAATTGCGTGATTGCGACGACGACGTTATTTTTAGTGTCGCCATATTTCCGACCGCCATCACCTAACCCTGTGTTGTGCCTGTACCGTCCGTACACCATCGGGCTGCAGGATTGCAGGAATGGCGAACGAGTCTAATTTTAGTGTCGGTCCCACCACCGGAGTGAAGATTCCTCGTCTTGGAGTGTAGCAGCGGCATCGTCATCGCCGTGCAAAGACGAATGCAGTTTGCAGCGAGCTTTGTTTCATCACTCTCGTGCCCAAGTGGCCAGCGCGCTCGTGTGGTTCTGAAGGGGACATGGAAAATTACGACGCCACAGCATTCCCGTGGTGCATTGTCTCCTCAAGGATTTGCAAAGTTTTTCACCTTCCACGTTTCATTTAGAAACGGAAGCTCACTCCGCGGGACATTTTAATCACTTACATTGCATGCTACTAAATCTAAACAAACAACTGAAGCCCATCGGAACACAACTAATTGAATCCAATCTGCAGTGCAATCGGCTTCAATTTAAATAACAAAACAAATCCACGTTCAATTACTCCGCTACAATAAAACGGCCTCACAGATACGCAGAGAATCCGCGACACTTCCGGCTAATTTAATCATAATACGCGAAGCACCTTTTCCCAACATTTGAAGCCGACCGCAATAAGCGACCGCCGAAAGGAACCAACAACCACCAGCCACAGCCAACCAGCTAGCCAGCAATCATAAAAAAAATGCAAAAAATGTCATCCTGCCGCAGCCTGAGAAGCCTTAATTAAACCCCTTGGTAATCCCCGGGTGAAGCTAGCACCCAGTCCCCGATTGTTTGTGCGCCACAGTAGCGAACCACACGCTGTGCCAAATGGAGAAAAATAATTGCAACAAAAACAGGTGGTCACGGTTTTTTTCTGGCTTGTGTTTTGTTTCATTTTCATTCGCCCTTTTTTTTTGGTTGCAGCTGTTTTGCATCCCACAAAGGTGTAGATGGAAATGGAAAATGGCAACAGTTTGGCTACGATTGCCGCTGCGAGTTAACGAGGGCCTAACGCAGTTTTTATTAGAGCCGAAAAACAGCTCGTTAGACAGCGCACAGGTAATTCTAGAGTGGACAGTTGCCATCGGGCGTTCTGTTCCGTGTTGCGGGTTTTCATTTGGCCCATTAATTTACGTTTAACAACCTCTCTTTTGCGCATTTCGCATTACTGTTTCTAGCTCGTGATCATCACGACACACGATCGTAATGCTATTTAGAAATGTCCACCATTGGATAAGAAATGTTAGTAGGAATATTTGGCGTCATTACCTAACACCATCACCATCGCGGATGATTCCGCGGCAGGCGGACAGCTTGAAACCACCCATCTGCGTTAGATCAAAGTCCGAAACGATATTATATGACCTCCTCTTTCGCGTTTGATGCACGCGCACAGGGGGCCAATTAACGGCAACGCAACGGCCTACGCTCGCTGGGGCATCACGAGGCGGAAGTCGATCCGGGAGAGGCCAGAATCCGTAACATTATCGCCCCCCGGACCCCGCGCCCCAGAGGATGATGCTGCCGAGCGGGTGGTGATGAATTGCATTGCTTTTAGATTTCGTAAGATTCCCGGGCCACGTCTGGACGAGGCCGGCCATCGCCGCAGAGCGCCAGAGGAAGCAATATCGAGCGCTGCTCGTGTGCTGCTGAGCCGCGGATCGATTTCACGACATGAAAAGGAAATTACTTTCGACCGGCGGCAGTGGCACTCGGCGCACTAGTGCCACTGCTCGGTGATGATGAAAATGATGTCATGGTCCGGTCTTTGCGATTGAGAAATAGGAAGCTCAAGACACTGGTGGCGGCTGCAGCAATTTCCTCTTAAATTCAAATAAATAAATTCGATCGCCAATAAACCGCTTCTTCACCGTCGAATGACGCCGTCGGTACTGGGGAAGCAAAAATAGATCTGCTGACCAACAGATGCTGAGCGTTTACAAAAATGTTCAAAACAATCATAAGCAATGTGTGCTCCAATGTGCTCCTCTGGGGGCGGGTTGATGCTGGACATGGCCGCATTTTCCCTGTTTTTCGTACACAAATAATGGAGCACGCTCCTCGTCTCTTTGATCCGAACCGAGCCTTACCTCCAACATCTGGCATTTTCCGTCTTTCGGCACCATTTTCAATATGACAAGGTTTACGCAAAAATAAATGGCCACCGTACAGCCGACGGTCCATCACTTCCCTCGTTGTGGTGTTTATGATTTTTGCGGGACCATTACAACCAAAAACAACACATGAAAGCCGAAGAAAGCAAGAAAACAATAAATAAGTTTCCCTTTTCGGCGATCGTTGCCGAAGAAATTATGAACCACAAAATGGACAGGATGAAATCACACAAAGCCGCTCCCCCGACTGGGACCGAAACTCCGCCGCAGGATGTGGCCTCTTTTTGGCAGCCCAAAACCATCATCACCAGAGTAGCCCTTGGAAGGCTTCGGCTTCGGCGGTGGTGACACAGGCCGCGTGTTAATGAATCAATTATTCAGGCTCGGGTGATGGGGACATTAAAATGGTTTCCGCGAACAAAAAAAAGGAAGCACCATGCGTGTAAGTGATGGATGTGGCCAATGAAACGCTGGTGAACGGGTTGAAATGGAGAATTTAATTAAGGATGCGTGTCACCCTCCCCAACCGAACCGGATTCCTCGTTCGGGGAAATGATGAAAATGGGCGGCTGGTGAGGCTTTCCGATCGATCGATCGATACACTGGGATAAAATGGGTGGTTGGGTATTATAAGCCGGCAAGCAACATGTCAATCAATGAAAAAAGGTGCGACGACACTGGAAACCAAAGGCCCAACCTGGCCTAACGTTGGCAAACAAATGCGCTCCCGAAAAAAGCTTTTATTAACAGCTAATGAACAGCCGGTATATTGCGGTATGCGGCCCGTCGAGCGCCACATTTTATCTCTCGAACACAATCGGAAGGGACATTTTCATCGCTCTCTCTATCTCTCTCTCTAGCTGAGCAAGATTGCGATTGCGTTTTGCACACTGCATTGAACTGCGTAACCTCCCATGGGGCCGGCAAAAAGAACGGGCTTCACCGGGGGGGTGGCCGAATCCGAAAAAAGGAAAGTTTTCTTCAAGACAAGAATGCGACTCCCTTTTTCTTTGTCGGTTTTTTTTTGCGGAGGGAGTTTAGTCGCCACCGTGGAGGCCGAACTTTGGTCACCTTTTTTTCGTCCCCTTTCTGCAACGTGATTAACATGTTGGACATCCTTTGGAAACAGCCCCCGACCGCGGAAAAAAGGATAACGAGAGTCAATTAGGAAGGAAGCCATCCGAGAAAACAGGACACGGCGTACTCCGGGCCGATGTCCCTTCTTTTCGGGGAATCAGAAGTAACATTTTTAATTTTACCATCAAACGAACAAATAAACAAAAGGGGTATTAGCGCCAAACCACTCAGGCTCAGTGTGGCCAATTTCGGCGTCACGCAAACTTTTTTCGTTCTGTGTTTAAAATATCTAAAATAAAATATTTAAATAAAGGATAATCAAAAGGACTGGCGGGAAGAGAATAGAAGTTCTATTGTCAAATTGCCAAACTCGACTCGAAAGCTCCTCCGTGCGTGTGGCCCTCGGGCTAATTCTAATTGCCAAACGATTGGCATCCGGTTTGCGTGGATTGCCAGCGAACGGTCGGGAAAAACGACAAAGCTAGCCAGGCAGCAGCGGCAGTTTGCGCAACCTCGAAGGAGAAACCTTCCAAACGCTAGCGCTTCGGAGTCACACAAAGTTCTGTCCCCGTCACGTGACCGACGGAAGCCACGGGGCGGCAACGTGATCGGCACACCGGAGAAACCTTTGCTGAAAGGGAGGGAACTAAGCAAATTACAAGCTTACAAACCGTAGAACACATGTTGGGAGGGAATTGGCGTGCGCGGATGGAGAAACTGTGATTGCGAAAATCAGCTTGCGAAATCCAATTGGCCGGGAGTCGGAAACTGGCGGCGTAAAGAAAGTGCAGCGAGTCCCAATAAAGTAAAGTCAGGAAAATCAGGAGCCAAATAAATCAGAAAGTGTAAATAAAAAGAACAAACTAAAGTATAAAATTTAAACAAAGCAAGCAAACAACGAAAAGTAAGTTGAAGTTGAAAACAACAACACTTTAGTAAATTCATCATTCTGTTTCCCTAACAAAAAGAGGGTGAAAAGGCCCTTCACACCTCGCCGCATAGAAGGTGGACATTTCAATGGGGGGCCCCATTGTGATGCGATGGGGTCTCTCTACGGTGATTGTTTGCGGTGGCAGCGACGGACGGTGGCAAAAGTCAGCCCTCCGAAACCCACGCTCGGCTGCTAATCAAATTTCATTATCGACAACATGCGCCAACGGATGTGGTCAACCTCACGCGAAAAATGACTCACACGGAAGCCAACAAGAAGCGGCCATTTTTCGCGAAAACCCACCCAATGTATGTCCCCAATGTGTGTGATGATTGAAGAGCGGGATAGGGACCGACCGAGGTGGAAGTCGTTTTTGTGCCACCTCTCTTATCAGTGCTCAGAGTAGTGAAGGGCCATAACGCGGTGTCGCGGTCCGCTGCAGTCGTTGCAGGCCATCCGACCGCTAATTGAATTTTTCGTAGCATTTGACCGCAACGCAACATAATGCGCGCCCATTACGTGGTCCTCGGCGGCATATGACAATGTTTTTATCGGCCGGGGGAGTTGAAAAGTTATTCAAAAACAAAGAGAACTCTATCTCTCTGGCACAAACCGAGAGGGAGAGAGTATAACCGATAAGCCGACCATCAACCGACGCACGATAGGCCACGATAGTTCAGTCTCCTGCGGGGCCATGAATCATCCCGATCATTGTGGGGAGGCGTATGTTTATGTCGTGTTTAGCGCAAAAGTTTCCGAAATTGCCCAAAATAAGCTAAGCGTACAAAGAAAGTTAATTAAAAATCGGAAATTGGCTTCCGATTAACAGCGAGCGACCTCAACGCGTGGAGCACCGGGGAAAAACACGGGGAAAGTCAAACTTTTAAAAGGCGATAATGAAAATGGCGCGCCGCCCAGACACGGTGGTGGCTGGCATCTGCTGGTTAGGACCTCAGCCCTGTGGGGCCTCCAAAACTAACCTGCAGAAGCACGTCACCGTTTCCTCGACATCGAGCGGCAGGATGATGCCGGAGCCGCCCATGATCTTGCTCAGGTTGCTGGCCGATCCGGCGGACGACGAAGAGCCTCCTCCGGTGGCCTCATTGCTCGGGATCGACGAGTAGCGCACGGAGAAGTTCTTCGACGCACTCGTCGCCCGGCTAGTGATCGCGTTCAGTACGGCGGTGGTCCACATTTTCGTGAGCCGAACAGTGCCGGTGTTGTGGCTGCTGCTACTGCTGTTGTTGCTACTGCTGCCGTTGGCACCCCCAACAACACCGCCACTCATCGGGGCCGTCAACCACACGTCGGTTGGCGGTGTTGTATATGTTTTGGATGCTCCAATTCCGCGCTGTTTCTTAATTTTTCGGTGTTGCTGCTGGTGCTTCGAGTGCTTCAACGCCTCATTGCGGGTGCCACTTTCTCGAGTGCCTTCGAGGACTGATAGTCCGTGTTCGGGAGGATCATTCAGTGATCTTCCGACCACCTATCATTCCGTGCACTAGAAGCACACACACTCATGTGTAACCACTAATCGATCGAACACCCACGGAAGCATCGGCAATTTGTTATCACAGCGCGGCACCTATCGTCGGGAACAGCAGCGCCGATAGAGAGGCCTCACTGCGCGTACGGTGAAAATGGACTGACTGACTGACGGGGACACATTGTTTGAACAGACTACTCGGCGGCGACCTCCGTGACAGCTGCTGGTGGTGGTGATGTAGGGGCACTGTTTTACACTCCATCAACCACCGCCCGTAAGGGTTGTTGTTGCACAGCGAAAAAGCACACACGGAGCAAACAAAGTCGGGAATTTTATCACTCCACTTCACGCGCGCTAGGTTGGTCGTGTCAAGAAGATAGCGACCCGAACTGGGACAAGGCCAATACGGTGCCCTGGAAGTGGACACGATCTATCAGAGAGCCCGACACTGGAGGTGATCCTCTCCCAGGAGCAGGATGTCAGAGCACCTCAAGCCTCGATCATCTCTCAGGTGAGGTGTTTCGTGGGCCACCCAATGACACAGACTGAGTTGGAAACGGCGCGCGAGCCCACCACCTCCACACACAGCACACCTTTGCTAATAAACTCCCCCCGCCGCACACGTGTATGTGTGAGGCCTCAGCGGCCCCGGCGAACAAACACGCGCCAACCGTTGTGCGCGCGCCTCACGCACGCGAAAGCTCCTTGAGTTTCCCCGTCTTCGGTGAGGAAAATGTGTGCCAGCAGGCGCACCGAAGCGAAGAAGCCCACAAAGAGATCGGGCGGATCGGGTGGGGTGGCCTAGGCCTGGACGGAATAGAAACTGGCCTCCGCCAAGCGCACACCACCGATCGGGTGCATCCGTTTCACATGCGCACGTGTTACGAACCACGGGCGTGCACAACAACAACAGTACTGATAAAATGGGAGACCTTTTCGGCAATCGGGCTGTGAGTAACGGCAGCAGTAGTAGTTGTAGTAGTAGCGCTAGTAGTAATAATGGTGGTGATCGTGAATGAGTAATGGGGCTCAGCGAGGCTCCATTGTTATCAGTGGGTGGGGACTGTCTCTTTAGCTTAATGGAAAATTGGTGATAACGCAACACGTCGGAAAACTAATTTTGTAGTTGATACCAGGTCAGTTACTAAGTACCGAAGATCCGCTCTGTCTAACTCAGAATAGCTATTAAGTTATGGCCGAAGCGCGTCCATATGTTGTTCCTTTTCTAAAACTTTCACATAATCTTACAATCAGCTAAATGACGGAAAATTTCTGCTCATGATGACTTATTGACCCACTTGAATTTCAGTCGGATTCTTTCACAGTAAGCGCGTAGCAAACGTGTTCGGTCGACCTCGTCAGAGGCTCGTTTATTAGACAGAAAGGGGTCCGTAAGTTTGCATTGTGTTAAGTGCAATTTTCACCGGATTGATAATTGACCTCGAGCTCATGCGCCGCCCCGCAGTTGGGGCCAGTGATGTCCCAAGTTCTTCGTACCTCATAAGTTTGTTTCCTAATCGGGCTATTTCTTTTTCTTTTTCTTTTGGCAGTCCGATCACTGTCCATGTGCGCCACTTTGGCCGGTGGTTGTTACACGCCCAACCACGCTAATGCTAATTAGGTGTGAAGCAGCGTGCGGACTGCGGCCGTCACGTTTGGACTCGCGGAAAAGCGTTGCGTCCGTGCCAGCGGTTTTGTACGTCTTCTCGTCCGTCGGTTTTCGGGAGAGCAACTACCGGGGGGGCACGTGACTACCGGACCCGGAGGAGGCGAAGTCATCCATGTTTGTGCAGGAGATTGGCGTGATTTCGTCTGAGATTCATATCCTTTGCTGCACCTACCGTGGGTCTTGGAAAAAGGCATTCTCGTACGAGATACTCGAAACTAAACACGCAGTAATAGAGGCAAAAGCGGAAAAGCACTTAAATTAGATTGTTTATTCTGCCTTCAACCTATTATCGTGCATCGTTGTGCCACTCTAACCGCCCGCAGCTCAAACAGAAGGAGGCACGAATCGAATGAAAATCCAATTTGCCCCAAATGGGCTTATGAAGCCTGGGTCCGGGAAAAAAGGGGAGCACCTTCAACGGAGCACAAACACATGCGGGTGGTGCGTGGCCCGAGCCCGAAAGCATGGCTCATTTGCTTTTGTTTCTATTTTAGCACTATCTCTTGTTTGACCGGATTTTTTCACGCTTCCAATAATTTTGCCCTCTTGTGCTTCTTTGGGGTGGTGGCTTGTGCCGCTTGTTGTTTGTGCTTTTCGGCCCCATTACATATTGGTGGTCTGGTACCGGCAGCGGCAGTGCCACGGAACGGTGGTTCCCTCCCTGTTTGCTAGACCATCCACATACAAGCGCGTGGTAGATGCTGGTTTGCCGCTTGTACATAAGCTATTATCGTCATCGCTCACGGCCCCTCCCCGATCGGCCACCGTCGTCGTAACGGGGTCCGCGCAAAGTTTTGCATAAAATTCAGAGCACGAAACAATTTGCAATCCCAACGAGCCCACGATCGAAGGGGGGTGGGGGTGTATGGCTTTACTGTTGGTGATTTACAAAAACGCGAATGCAAAAATGATGAGTCGACATTCGTTACCAGCATGGCGCAACATAATCGTCTTATCTCACAGGATGCGCATCGAGCGTTTTTAATGACCGCGAGACCGGAAGCAAAACAATTCAATAATCCTTGGCTCAACAGGCCACTGATAATGCACGAGGCACCAACGAAAGGCCGTACATCAAAGAATATCGTTCTTTTGTGACTCTCTGAAGAACATAGATACATTGTAGGCCACTGCTTCCTTCTTGGTGGTGTCACCGGAAGCAGGTCTCCATTTTCTAAGGACCACTATCCGTGTGGGTGTGTTGTTTGAGGAGAACGCTGGCTAAAAATACACATCAGAAACGCGACACTAGTCGGAAGGAAACCCGGCCAGCCGGGCGAGCACATAGCTGCTTGTCGGCTTGACTCGCTGACCCGCTTTTGTGCAAGGTCATCCAACGAGGCCACCACCTGGACCTGCATACTGCTGCAGTGCTGGCTTCAGCAGCCCCCAGTGGCGAAGAAGCGCGCGCTTATGCCACTCACACATTGATCTCGACTATTGATTGCATCTGCACAAGACGCAGATTGTGCCGAGTCTGCGGATGTTCGGGTCCTGGTCTTGTATCTTCTGCCGTGTAGCAAAAACATAAAACGCACAAACACGTACTGGGACGAACAATGTTGTGTTCATCGTCCTAAAACGAATCGAATGCATTATTCAGTTCCGTGCACTTTAAAGTGCAACAATAAAATTGGCACATAAAACGGTGCGCGGACGCGGAATTGATAGTATTGCATCATAAACGGTGGCAGCGGCCCATGAAATCAGAGTAAAACTTACCCCATAAACCAGTCCACGGTGTCACGCAGATATTCTGGCAGTCGCTCCAGTTTGACGGCTTTTCCCTCTGACGGCAGTAACAACAACAACGACGACGACGACGGCGGCGGCTAACGGAGCACCCGCAATGGAAGGTCCGTGAGTAGGCAGCGTTTAGCCAGGATATCCGCTCCTCTACAACCGCCCCGGATGGCAGTAGTTGGGCCGGAGGACGATGATTGGATGCGACTTCCTGGTCGCTCGACTATTGCACTTCTTCTTACAACGAGCGGACTGGTCGAATGTTTAGTTTCACGCGCAAAAAAATCTTTCTCGTCCACTGCCAAGGAGAAAAGGACTTCTCGCGAAACAGGTTTGCGGGTCGTCGGGCACACGATAACTATCGCTTCGAGCAGCAAGAAGGGATTACTCTTCGAAGGACCATTCCCGGTTCTGTTGCGTCCGTTTCCGTGGCCCAGGATGCAGGACCACACACAAGATTCACACACTAAGCGCCAAGTCGCTAGCTCACTCTTCTCACCGGGCTCGCTCACTTTGCCTTCGAAACTCACGTACGCTCACCACCTGCTTTTATGTAACGCGCACAGCACAACAAAGCAGCGAGAACGCAACCTTCACAACACTCGGCGGTTGAGGAAGTGATCTTTTTTTGGGGTAGAATACTTTTAACAACTGGACACCACCGGACACAACAAAAAATAGAAACACAATTCGGCCACCTGGCGCAGCTTCTCCGAATATTCACCTCAAACTCTGCACGTCGAGTAGAGCAAAAGGATCATCTCATTCGGTCGGGCGATGGGGACCAAACTAAAGCTTCCGCCAACGGGACACGGACAGCAGAAGATTATGCCCTCTCTCTTTCTCTCTTCTTCTCTGTTTCGCTCTTCGTGACGCACTGATCCTCTCGCTTCTCGCTCTTCACGGAGAACGTGCGTCAAACGTGTTCAAGTACAGTAAACCCAACAACACCGAAAATCGCACACTTTTTGCAAGTGAATTGAGCTGCAAGAAACAGAAGCATTTGATTAGTATTGGGAAACTTAAAATAATCATCACCCATCATGTCACACCTCGCTAATATCCCGACCAGCCGGAATCGATGGAAAACAATAGCAACAGACAACGTAACGCGGTACACACATCAGCAGCTTTGTGATGATCTTGGGTGAAACGGCCAATGAAGAGAAATAAGGATACAGAAAGGGGACATGCGGGAAAGAGATAATATGATGTGGAAGAGCGAACTAAGAGAGACAGAGAGAGGTTGCCAATGTACAAACAACTTATTTTGACATCCACCGCCGACCTACTTCGATCGAAACACTACAGAACTGCGGAACGATATTTCAGGACATCGAAAATAAAGGTCGCGCAGCTGCTTGGCTCGTAATTATTGCGACAACATTTCCACGGTTATTTTAACGCACAGAAAAAACCCACACACTGTCGGCATTTTTGTCACTATATACCGCGTTATTGATCTTTTCGAAAGTATAGCAACAAGGATAGAAGGGCCAAAAACTATAACTACGTCATTTTGCCGACACTCTATTTTCTTCCTAACGAATACGTTAATTTTCCTTGCTTTTGGCGATAGAGTTTTCCTGGTTTCGAAAGAATGTTACCGCACACTTTTGTCTTTTGCACTAATTTTAAAGCTTATTCCACTACGTCTTCGACGCAGGTATGCCTTGGTACTTGGTTAAGACGCAATGGAAAACCGAGCGAGCTATTGCACCGCAAACTGTTCACCACTCCATTCTACCATACTAGGCAAAATAGCTCGCTTGGAAAATGTAGTATTTTCAGCGGTGCACCATTAACAAGAAAAACGGTGATACCACAAAAGTGTGCCGCACGGGTGAAGCAGAAAACTATCTTCGCTTCTTCTGCGACGTATGGGCCAGCCATCAGAACTCGAACTTACACAACACAACAAATTTTCCACTCTCGGCTCGGCTGTGACAGTTGCAGTTGAGTAGGAAAAGTCGTGGGAAAGCGGGAGCCGTTTTCCTCTCTAATTTGGCGGCTTTTGTTATCTTTAACGTCGTTTCTCTCTCGCTTTCGCTCCCTCACACTCTCATCCGGTCATTCGGTAGCGAAGAAACGCTCTCTTCATCAATTCTGCTCATCTCGCAACGTGATTTTGTGAAAAACACCGAATACTGTTCGACTTTTTGGCAGTGCGAATCGGTTGCTTCTTATGTTGTTCGTTTAACCATTCTCGTGTTGTTGAAATGGTGAACATCTATCAAAAGAAACGTTGCTAGGAAACACCATCTTTCCTAGCAGGTTTGAAAGTACTTGTTTTGCATAGAATGCATTTGAATGTTTGCAAAGGAAAAGAAAATTCAACGCCTCCTCTTTTTCCGATGCAGAAGCAAGATGGTCCAACCGCTGTTTTGAGTTCTGACAGTTTCGCCGCCAGCGTGAGCAATTATGCTCACTCACTCACTCAGACTCACGAACGGTTATCACTGAAACGTCAAAAATGTTGCTCTCGCTCTCACTCATCCAGAATCGGCAGCAAAATCGTTCACCTCACCAACCAGCGTTCTCACGCTGCTGTCCTTCTCGTTTTAGTCCAACTGATCAGATGATTCGCCGTCGCCATCTCTTTCTATCTTTCTGCTTCGCATTATGCGCGCTACCCTCTTCCTGGTGTGCAAGAGAGACACACTCATTTTGGATTCCTTTTTTCCGAGCGTACCCCCTTTGCCGCGAGACCGTAACAAGTCCTGTGCGGATGGTCATTGGAGTGGGCATAGCGTTGAAAATCAAAATCACGTAACAACCGCACAGGAAAACGATTAAACTACAGCTGCGAAGAGGATGTAAAGACCCCTTTTCGGTTTCCTCTGCGGTGAAACGTCCCGTTGTTTATTGGGACGCAGATTGACGCATTTTCCGTCATTTTTATGTTTTACACTGGGTCAACGCTGGATTGTGTCTCACTTTTCACCGTATACCTGTTTGTTCCGTGCAAAAGTCATTCACTCCGCGCTTGATTATGGCGAAGGCAGCGATTTGCTCAGAACAGCACAAAACAAAGCACCAATCGACCGTCTTATTCGACTTCCGTTAAGAAAGCACTATGCGAAGCCTTACTCCGGACACAAAATCGATCACACAACGTCTCTCCCGCTGCCCAAGCGGCTAGCGAACGCGCGAGACAAATGGGTTTTTGCTACTATTCAGCGTGGATTCAAATTTCTGATTTGCCAAACACGAAACAGTTGAAGGTTTTTGTCTGCTGTCCACCGGAAAAAATGCTCGCCGCAAAGGTGTTTCGAGAGGAAAGCCGCTTACAGCTCGGCACATCGCCGTTGATACGTTGTCACGATCCACAAACGACAGATATTTCGCGTACCGAACAAGTGCACTACGATTGAGATTACTTTTGCTGAGATTTAATATTTGCTTCCTGTTTGCTTGGTGCTCCCCGCTTCGCCGTAACCTTTAGCACTACACAACACACAACAACAGAGAGAACCAGTCCGTCACACCCTAAGGTTACTCTATTATGCAGGTCATTCCGAGAGACTTTCAGCTTGGACCAGAGTCGTTAAAAAAGCATTATCTAATGCCAAGGACTGCTTCAAAATGTAAACTAATGCTGCCGCCATCACCAACACTACTGCATGGGCGTGGCAACTTCATATGAAGCGCGTGCGTTTCATTTTAGGATGCGTTTTTAGGGCAGCGAATGTACAACAACTGGAACTTTGTTAACAAATCTGGCCAAGCTAAGCGTCCCTTGGAATAACCTGTATGGTAAAGTGATCTTAATTCCCTCAATTCAGTGACGTGCGTCAAACGTGTTCAAGTAATAACGGCTAATTTCACCCATTGTCAAAGACTTCCCATTTTTTTGTCGAAAATGCTCGTTATTTTTCAAAAACCAACGACCCATTGATGCCGCGATGCATAAATTTGTTCGTGGAAGAATACACGTTTATCGGATGGATAAATTATTACTCAACAGCACGAAACTTGGAATTCAGTTAGTTTGGTTAGTTAAAATTAAAATATACTTTTTATTGAGAGGCAAAATAGAGAGCGCGCGCGCTAATAATTAAATTGATAACTGATGAGTGCCCGACGCCGATACTACACTGAGACTGGACTTTGTACATTGAGCCAAACCTCTTTCACGAATTACAATTTCTCCTCATTGTTGTTAGCCTGGTGAATACTTAACGTTAAGAACGGAACAAGAATTAATGAGCTCTCTTTCAAGATTACTGTCCCGACCGGTCACCTTCTGAAACCGTCGTCAGCCGGGAAATCAATCTGATAACAACATCTCGCGGGTTTACGGACGGCTCCTTTTTGGGGGTACAAGGTAGCGCCGGTGGAACCGAATACTACCCGACGGACGGAAAGGAAGCTATCTTTTCTTTACTACTAATTTGCTTTGTCTTCTTCAAACCAATTCGGCTGTGCCGAGTGATCTTAGAGTTGGCGGGCGGTGACGGCGACGGAGTTACGTTTGAAGAACTGAAGAAGTATTGCATTGGTTCATCGAAGATATGTAAACATAACAATCGCGCCCCACAACCTGCTGCCAATCAGAGCGAGTGATGCTTAGAAAATGATGGGACAGTTCTTGAGCGCCGGTTTTAGGCGTCTCGAGCGGCTCTGTGTTGTCGAAGCGATCGATGTCGATTGTGCGCACGGTGAACGAAGACTTAGGCCAAGGTTGGTGGACGAAGCAATGGGCGGATGCGCCAGGTTGTGTGGTGACGGGGCTAGATTTTCTTCCTCTTCCAGGCAGTTGGTCAAAGGTTGACCATTCACGGTAATCAGCATGTGTTTCTGTTGCGCAGCAGCTTGACGGGTCACCACCGACGAACGGTTCGGAACATTGTTTGCAAAGAAGGTCTGGTAGTAGTCAGATTAAAAAATATTATAATTTAATTAGAAGCGATTTTATTGTTTTGTTTAGATTATGTGCTTTGTGGTGGTCAAACACGTACCTCGAACTTTTCGTACGATACGGAATCCTGCAGGATTGTGCCCTCCGTAGAGCTGACACTGGCTGAAGGGCCTCCTCCTTTTGCGTTGGTGCTCCTGCGCTTGGTTTGCGATTTGCGACGTGAACGCTGTTTCGGTAGTAGAAGAGAGAAAATAAACGGAAATGTTAAACTCCTCGCCATAAACAACGGCTGCAAAATTGCTTACCCGCTTTTGTACGACGCACCCAGCGACCTTGGTGTCGTAAACTTTAATCGCTGGAAGCTTCCCCGGAGGTGCCTTCGGCACTACCAGTCCACCACCACCGACCACCGTCGGACTGTTGAGCTGGCGTAGGAGCGATCGTTTGGCGTGGATCACGTTGGTCGGGGTCGCAACCATTTTGCGTTTCATCATAGAACCACCACCTACGGATCGAATCTTCGAAGCAGATAATAGTGGCGTGGTTGGCACTTTCAGTGTTGATCCAAACGTGCTGGCCGACGGCAGCCGGCTACGGCTGCCCGAGAAGAGCATCGTAGAAGATCCCGCTCGCACGAGAGATTCTCCGGCCCGCGGAGTGCGCCCGGCCGAACCCGGAACGCCCGCACAGTTTGCCTTTTTCCGCGCACTCGAGTGCAAATGTTTGTTCTCCTCGCGCTGCTTCCACTGATCGTCAATCATTTCCCGCAAACTACGTCCATTGATCGTGAACATACGGCCGTGTTCGAGCTCATATTGGCGACAGGCATCGACCAGCTTTGCTTCCACCTTCGGTAGCAGCGAGCTAATACGACGCCGTTCGCGTTCCTCCTCCAGCAGCTTGCCTCCGCGGTTGTTGTACCGGCCCGGGTCGTTCGATTTGTTCTCCAACGCCAGCATCCGGTTCCACATATTCTGGCGTTCCGTGACCATCTCAAATATTGCCTTGTTCGCGTGATAGTACTCCTTCAGATCGGCCAGCTCCATTTCGTGCAGCGCCAGTGTGTCTTCGTTGTAGATGTCAGATTTAAATGTGGTGAAACGGGCGCGCTCATCGATCGACTTGAGGCACCGTTCCCACCACACGGAAATCTCCTGGCGTGTCCGATCGATGACCGCTTTCATATTTTGGCGACGCAGCGTTTCGCAGCGATCGTGCTCTGCAAACAGCTTGTCGAAAGTGGTCTGCGTGTAAGCGGTTAGCTTCTTAAACTTGCGCACCGTAGCCGGATCCGTCTCAAGGCACTCCCAGAGCCGCTCGAGTTGTTGGTGCTTCTCGTCGATTAGTCGCTGCAGCTCGGCGTACTGGGCGGCGGTTTCCTCGTGCAGCAGGCGCAATCCTGCCAGGTTGGCATTGGTCGGTGGGAATTTGCGTGCATTCAGGAGCCGCTTTTCGGACTCCGTTTGCGGGATAATCTCCAGGTCGGCCATCCACGTCTTGGTTTCACGGCGCAGCGATGCGATCTCCTCGAAACGACTTTGTTTCTCGGCAATTAACTGGTTCAGATACGACCTGTACGCCTCCAATTGCTCTTCCGTAGGCAACGGATCTTTCGAAAGCTCTTTCGGTACTTCACCCAGTTCTGGAAACAGAGAAAAAAAAACCCAAACATGACCGTATACACCATAACATTTCTTCGACAGATGTAGGCACACCACGCACCTTCGCATAATGTTTCTGCTTCAAGCAGGTAATCGTCGATTGCTTCGTGCCGCTCGCGAAGTTTCGATCGCATTAGCTCCAAACTGCAATCGAGCTGCTTTTGCAGGATCAGCAGCGGAACACCGATTTCTTCGGGTATAAGGTGCTCGGCCGGTTCATTTAACAAACGCTGCAGATCGTATGCCTCCTGCTTGAGCTTTGCGATATTCTCCTCAATCCGCAGCTTACGCTGATAGCTCTCGTCGTATACCTCGTCAAAAAACGCCAACATATGCTCCGGCAGCCGCTGCGTGTAATCGGCGCAGACGTGTTCGTCGAACATTGTGCACCACAGCTGAACCATGCGATGGAAGTTTGAGTGGCAAATGGTCTGCATTTTATGCAGCACATGTTGACTGTAACGAAACACATGTGGCGGTTAGAATTATGCGTGTCTCATTGTTCGCTTCAACAAGCGGCACTTACTTTGGATCTTCCTCCATTTTACTTTTTCGTCTAGCCGTACTGTAGTCGATCGTACCGTATCGCCGTATAATTAAATACAAAAACTCACAATTAAACACAATTAAATTTAAAATACGATTAAAATACGAAACACACTATTTATTACCACCCCGAACGGTTTCAATCGAGAAATTCGCTTCGCTTCACAGCACAAATTAAGTAAAACACACAGAGTCCGTCAATCACAACCGCCGCGCGTCGGAGAAAGTACGTTACAATGAAAATGGCGTTATCTGCGAGCGCGTCTTTGAAAGCTGCCAAACCACTGAACTGAAGTTTTGTACCCGTTTGCTGGGATAGCACTGCTCGAAAATCGTCGAAAATTTGAACATCAAACCGTCTAGTTCGAGCAGTTCGGTATTGCTCATTTCTTGTTTTTTACCATTTCCTTTACTATTGAATAAAATAGTTATTTTTTTAAATTTCATTTCCATAAATTCGAGCTGAAATTGTGCCCTCTCTCACGCGCGCACAGTTTTTTGAAGCCGATAAATTCAAAGTTTGTGTTGGTGGTGAGCAGTTTCCACCACCTCCATTTTCACCATGGCACGCGCTGTCATTCCCGGAAATGTCAAACTGAATCGAACAATAAGTTTTTCGTACAGTCTTCATACGAGCTCAAACGGAGCAATCGAGCAAACAAAACGCCGGCACCGAAACCATTGGCCAAAAGTTTCCGCAGCCGTGATCCGTGGCGATCGGCAGGTGCAATCACGGTGTCGCATCACGATTCGCGAAGATGGAAACCGATATGAAGACCGAAGAAGAGAAGCTGGAGTAAGTAGGCTGTGTGTGCATGGTGTGGCTGGGGGCTGTGGATTGCGGATTCGCTTACTAACCCAATTGCTTCCAAATGATCGGATGTTTACCGTGACGCTGTCTGGGAGCAGAATCAATTCTGCGCAGGAAACACTGCGCGTGCTGGAGAGCCGTCTGCCCGAGGTGTGGTGGCTGTGGAAGACCACGTTCGACCAGCCCACGTTCCTACGGTTGCTCAATGATCTGCCGAGCTGCATCGATCAGTTTATGGAGGAGATCATTGCGGAAACGACGAACTATGCGCAAAGACAGGCGGCCCGGGTCGATGAACTGCAGATCGAGATGAAAGACCTGACGACTCTGCTGGGGGGCGTAAGCTACGTGCTAGATCCAAGCGCGCTTGCGTCGCTCCCGGTCGAGTGCCAGCTGCGGGTGCTCGAGGCGAAGGTCGATGCACTGCGGAAAGAAGTGGCCAAGCGGAAAACGGCGCTGGAGATCTACACCCTGCGGCAGCGGGAATTATGTTTAGGTCAGTGACGGGGTGACCGTTTCGCGAACAATGATTTATTGTCATGTATTCTCTTCCTTTTTTCATGCTCCATACGTCAATCATTAAAAAAACAACACCGGAACTTCCATCACCAGAACTGGGGCGACCAGAGATTGATCTGAATCCAAGCGGACGCCCCCTGCCAACCGATCGCCAGTTCCTAGCCATTCACTCGTACATCGATCGGCTGGTGAAGGTGATGAACTTCCGCCACGGCTACATCAGTGTGATGTGGCTTCACTGCAATATTCTAGCAATCACGCTGAAGTGGCCGCTGCGCGACAAGCAGGAACTGCTACAGCGGCAGTGCGTCGCCCCGACGCAGGACAATTTGAACGAGCTACAACAGTTGCGGTGCGTGCTCGGGACACTGTTTGAGTCGGCGACACGCAACAAGAAACCCCTCGCTGCCCTGCGGGAACCAGGTAAAGCGATAGCGCTGCGTCCGTTCGTCGTTGAACGCTATCGGATCGCCGGGGAGTGCACGCGCAATTCACCGAACGGCCCCGGAAACGAGCAACACTTGGCGGGCGGTTGGGCACGGCTCGAGCAGCTGTGGGACCGGTGCCTGATTTCGCCGTACGAACGACGCCTCTTTCGCCAGTCGGTGAAAAATTGGGACCCGGATGCGCTGCTGGCGGCCCAAACCGATATGGAGCGCGTGCTGCTCAACTACTACAACGGCAATGCGAAGATGTTCATGCTGTTCTTCATGTGGGCCGATCTGTGGAATCTGCTGCTGAACGTGCAGCGGCTGCGGGCCGCAAGCACCAACGCGTCCCGGCGACCACGCGACCCGTCCCTGGTCGTGCATCTGGACGACCTGAACGTGGAGATCAACACCATGGAGTGCCGGCTGAAGGATTTCTACGAAAAGTTCGAGCAACACTTTTGCCAGCAGTTCATCATCAACGGGCTACCGATCCAGAGCGTGATCGAGATGTGCAAGGAGCGGAAGCTAAAGTTCGAGCTGCCCGACAACTGGTGGTTCGAGGTGGAGGACACGGAGGACCTTAAGTTCCACCCCCGTGAGGACGAAGAGGACAAGGAGAACAGTCCGGTCGGAACGAAGCAACAACCACAGGTACCGACCACTCCGCCAACGGTACCTCCGGTGTCTTCTTCGTCAAACGCCGGAGCGGCTGCTAGTGAAAACACACCGGAAATGGTGATTTAAGGTAGCAAATACTGCTAGCTGCTGTATGGTTACGTTGAAGTACAAGTACAACGATACAAACGTGTGTACAGAATTTTGTGTTTTAAAATAAAAAGCGCGTTTTTGATTTTGCAACAGCTACCCAGAGGCCAACAGCGTGTTTTGTTTTCCAGTACCTCTCAAGTTTCTTAAACTCTTGAAGATCTTGCTGCAACGAACGAAAAAGAGAACATACGAATCCTGAATGTCTTTTCTTACCGATCACCATCAGCCTGAAAACGATAACCTTCACGGTATTTGATTGTATGCTTTCTGCGCGTTCGCAATCTATTTGTTTTGCAACATTTTAATTTATCATTGTGTACAGGAGCATCGCTTCTCGCCAACGAACGAATTGGTCGGACTCTCCGCGAGAGAGTTCCTCACGGTCATTGTAAAGGAATTGTGTTTACTGGCTGGTTCACACACGATTTTATTTCTCTTGCCATCACGCGTTCTCCGTTGTATTCCCTGCTTTAGTTAATCTCAACACCGTGCGAATGATTTCCTGAATCTCTGACTTTTCGCGATCCGAACAAGTGCCCATTTTTTGTTTAATATATCTTTAATATATTCTATTTCTAATACACCTGCTTGCTTCTAAACTCCGTCGCGCAACCCGCGGTGCTCCCCACGCGGTCACAAAAAGTAAAACAAAGTCAGGGGCGCTGTTATTGGTCGCCGGTTCTCCTGTGACGCCTGTGATCAAAGGTTTGACTGTTTTATCATCCTCCCAAACAAGGTGCGTGACTGGACTAAACGTATCGGGTTAATTGGATTGTAACCACTACACCCGGGTTTTAGAATACGCTTTCTCGTGGCTCATCCTAAGAACGGTGACTAAAAACAAAGACTAAAAATTTGCTCCGAAGCAAAACGTTTTACAGTAAAAGAAGGGGTTCCCAAGTCCAAAAGCTGGGCTAAGGATCTGAATGTGGGTTGCGGAATTGCGTGGCTTCTCGTGGGAGGTGATCTAGGTTGACAACGCAACCGCGAACGGAACCGACGCACTGGAATCATGTTTCCGACCTGCTCTGGCGGTGTCGCAAACTAAGGATTATTCGAAATCGATATTTTTCACAGACCTGGCGGCACCAGACCTGCGCCTCTCGGGTGTGGCCGTGTCCTTTGGTTGATTAGAATTATCGTTACACGTACAATTAATGGTTAGTAATGTATGCTGCTTCTATAAGCGAACAAATAACGGCAAACAACGCTAACACGAGATACACGAGACGACGGACCTCCGCGGGGACAAATAAGACGGTAATTAACAGTAAAATCGACCTCATCGCTTCGTCATTTGCTAATATTTGTTACATCGTTTGTCTACCATGGTTCATAGGGAATTTTGTAACAAAAAAACCCTCTTAATAAAAAGAAACGGAAATGCCGTAAACTCTGGAGTGTTTTTGTTCGGGTTGCTTGCCAGCGTGGATGCGCCTCTGTACCTTTGGCGGTAGGGTTTTGTTTTATCTTTTTAAATAGATTGCTTTTTCTAGTTTGGTCAGCCCGTTTTCGACGGCGGTGCTCATCGATCGTCCATTTTCTGTTCGTACCTTTCTTCTATTGATCAATACCTTTACACCGGGGTAACGGTTCTGTAATATTTTATCTGTTATTTTTCGTTTTGTTTAATATTCTCTCGTCTGCTATAACGTTCTTATTGATGCCCCCCTTTTTGTTTGTTTATTGCTGTGTGTTTTACTTTGCCGATTTTAGCAAAACCGAAAAATATAGAATCCAGCCATTTCAAGGCTATCGGAATGGGACAGCGAACTCGACAAGCGGGCTAGAGCATTTATTGCATATTGTTTTGTAATTTTTCGCCTATCATGCGGTTAAAGTTTTTGCTTATTGCTCACGGGGGCCTGGTAGGGATAGTGTTTTGTTTTTACATTAACCGAAAACTGTGTCCTTTCTTTTGCAGCTATGGGGATGTAAATAGTACTTCCATTCCTTCCACAATGATCACTTTCGTGTCGCGGGTCACAAAAGTAGTCCCAATCCATTCCGTCGGACAATGCTGTCCATCGAACGATATCGGAAACAGAAAAAAGACGGTTCGATCCCTCACAGTATAAAAATATACTCTCTACTCTGCGCTGTAGGTGTTTAGTTTTGGAATCTGATTGCACTACGATTGAGAAATTGATTTACTGGAGTAGTTTGGATGGTCGGCTTCGGGTGTGGTTTGTAGTTTTGCTTTACACGTGGGGATTTGATAAGATTTGTACGCGCACGCGTGTATTGTTGACGTTCAATTAATTGCCATTTGTTGGTGGAACTCATCGTAACAAATTCTTAAGGGCAGCAGAATGCTCCGCTGCGGCACAATGGTTGCCCAGCACAAAACAGTATTCTATACTATTCTCCGATCAACAGAGGATTTTGACAAACTGGAAAGAAACAGCGGCAAATCGTTGGGCACATTGGGTAACAGAGCCAAAGGTACACTTGTTACTGTCTTGTGCGAATGATCCTCACGCGGCACATTTCAAAATGCATACTAAAACCAAAACGTAATACTTTCTCATTGACCACACCGGGCGTGTGCTCGTCCGCGTTATCTTACGCTGCGCTCTCGCAGCGAACGATTCTTTGCCCTATCCTAACACGAAAACTATCATCAAATCACTTATCGTTTGTGTTTTGTGTTAAGAAACCTATCTGATGAGGAGAAATGACTCGTTATCACTCACATACACGCACACGCGGACATTCACGCCCAAACATTCCGCCCGCCAGAAGCTGCCTCCTTTCAACATTTTTGAATCAGAACTTCAGCAGACTAAGGTCTGTTTCGACCTGCGGGATCTTCGCTCAGATATCACGCGATTGTTTATCTCTCCGATCGCATGCTCGTATGCAGCCTCAATAACTCGCTTCGTGGCCGGCCAATATATACAGATCGTGCCCAACGACGTTGTCGTTCGCTCCCTCGGTTCCGGTATCCGGTTTGATGGTGCGGCTCTGCAGCATTACCACTTTGCTGTGGGAATGAAAAAGATAAAGAGAGATTGAGTGAAATTGATTAGAAACGGTGCGAGAGGGGGCTTTTCGAGGCACCCACTTGTCACTGCCAATCAGCTCGTAGATACGGCTCGTGTCGGTAATCTCCTGCGTAATTTCACCATTCCGCAGCGAGCGGCCCTGTACGCCGTATTTGTGAAATGCTAATACACTATCAGTTAAACAGACTGAAATGCAGAAATAGAGACATGAAATCAACGCGTCAGACCCAACTGCTCGCCAGAGCTTACCTATACTTTCAATTAGAAAACTAAATTCCACTCGCGAAATGAGTTTGCGGCTCGCCTTTGGGAAACCCTGAATATCGACGATTTGTACGAATCGATCGTAACACACCAGGATCGCATCCTTTTCAATCTGTTTCACATAAGGGGAATTGAAAGTGTAATGCATGTGTACGGTGATTTCACATCTGCCGCTGCTCTCCTACCTGATGCACTTTTATCGGCCGAAGCGTGTCCCGCCGGTTAATCACTGTCGCCATACCGTCCATCTCTTCCACCGTCGAGTTAAACCAGCTCGAGGCTACCGAGAAACAGTGAGAGAAACGATGAAAACAACGTTCGATTAGCCGCCAGTCGAGTCCACCTACTGCTGTTGGTATTGATCAAGTCCAGCTTCAACGAATCGTTTGGTCCTTTGCGCACATTCACGCACACGATCGGGTACTCCAGCTCCGGTGTGATGATCATCTCGAACACGTTCGAGTTGGCACCGTAGTACTGGATGTTTCCGGATGGCCATTCGCACTGCTTGAGCAGCATAAATTTGTTGAGCGGATCGTACCTAACGAAGAAGGGATCGTGAGAATCATGCTTATGCTTCTCTGGGCAAGCTCGTGCTTCGTACCATTGCATCAAGAAGATACCGGACGCCATCGAACCGCACAGATACTTGTATCCGTTGTACGGGTTGCGTGTCACGCAGCACTGCATACAGCCCTTCGTGTCCGGCACCTTGGTCGTGAGGGCAAACTTGCGGGGCACTAGCTTCTCCGGGATCTTCTTCATGTGCAGCGAGAAGCGGTGCGTTTGCTTGGAATGTAGCGCCAGCAGATCGTGCCGATAAAGCTGACTCGTCTTCCCGGACAGCGACATCAGAATGTCCTTGATCACGTACAACCAAACCGTTCGCCGTGGGTACAGCTGCTCGATCGCTGCGTCGTGCAGTTCGTTCAGGTTCAGATTGAAGATACCTTCTTCCGCCCCGATCAGCAGATGTTGATCGCGCGTCTCCGGGTGGATCCACGACGCGGTACAGTGAATCCGGAGCGGGCAGTCGTTGAAGACCTTCGAAAAGCAGGCGCCCATATGCACCTTCGGTGTCGGTGGCAACCCGTTCGAGACGGGTCGCGGCGGTGTGTGGCGTCGCGTTCGATGCTGCCGCTTGGGCGGTATTGGCGGTGTGTTGTTCAACAGATCCGGCTGTGACTCGGCTGTGGGAAGCGTAAAGCGGAGCTTAATAAGGTTCCCAACGGAACAGGATTCGGGCACACGACGCTTACCTCCTTCACTGTTGCCATCGCCGTCACTCAAACTACGCGTCCTGGAAGACTTCTCCAACTCCTTGAACAGTTCGTTCAATTGGTCCATCGAACGACGTTTGCTACCATTGTTGGCGGCGCTACTGCCACCACCACCACGATCGTGATTTTGCGCGTCACTCATGGCCATAGCTCCGTTTTGCTGTAAACAAACGGCGTTTTAAGAACCAAATTAACCGCGCAAAAATGTAAAAACCTCTCACCGCATTCAACTGCTCGAGTCGCGCACTCAGCTGATCCATATCGGCGTAGCTAAGTGTGGAGTCATCGCGACAATTATTGTCGTAACCGAGGGCCGTGGTCATCATGCTTGTTGTACCAGCGCCAACGATGCTGGTATAGCCACTGCCACCGCCGCTGCTACTGCCGCCACCGATACTCTCCCTCACGATGATACCATCCTCATCGTCGAGCCTTCCTACGCGACTACGGCCACCTAGACCAACTTGCCGTCCATCCGCCGGGCCCAGCTGGCTGCCATTGTTGGCCACCGCTGCATCGCCGGCGCAGGCAAGCAACGAATTATCGTGCAACGGCAGGGTACGCCTGTTGCATTAGAGGAATCAGAGGTATGGCGTTGGGTGGCGCACATTAACCCGTTTGAAATCGCAGGGAAGAGAACAGAAGCGTACAGCAAGTACCCCGGAATGCCCCCGTAAAAAGAAAGTGAAAGAAAGAAAGAGAGAGAGAAAGAGAGTGAAAGATAGACAGAGAGTTAGGCAAATAAACGATCTTAATAGTAAGGCCTCTTCAAACGGCAAACGGCCTTGTGAGGGGTTTTATTCATAAAAAAACGGTAAGCTAATGGGGCCACCAGCAGCGAGGCGAGGTCACCGAACCCTTTTCTTGGATGGAATCATAAGAATATGTAATGAATGGCGAATATTACGAAAAACAGATGGAAATTAATCACACACGCGAAAGCAAGGCTAGGAAGCTTTCTGCTTACGGACACGTTCACATACTACAAGGTTAACGGTTAGTATTGAGGTAAATATAAAACGACCGCATTTTAGTTGAATTGTCATACGAATGGACCCAATGCAATGTAGCTACTCTAAGGCGATCGTACGTCTCTACTTTCTGATCATACGATCGTTTCCACACATAATGATTAGGGGTTAATATCGGAACCATAAAAGGGGTTTAACGTTTGGTAATTCCAATTCAAGGATTAGTAAGCGTGATCCAACAATCCAGCGCTTGTGACCGGAAGTGGAAATGGGCGCGAGCGAGCGAATGCAAGAACCATACACCAGTGGGGAGAGTTTACATCCGGTTGGGGAACTAGGGTGGAAAAGCGAGCGGGCGAGGCGAGGATTGACGAAACAAGGGGTGCTACTGCCGATTAGTGTTGTTATAGTTCGACCATTTTAAAGGGTTATGTGTGGAGAGTGATGCGTTTGGTTGAGGTATGATCGTAAGCTTAAGTTTATGAAGCCAAAACGCTCACGTGTATGTTTGTACGCTTGTATGTACCCTGGCATCCTAATGGTTCGAGAAAAAGCTATTCCGGTGATACGCTTTATAATGTGATGATATCGATCGAAAGCACACAAAGCGACACAGACACACACGTGATAGGAAGGACATTCTTCGGGTGCATTGGCAGCCAAACCT
>NC_071285.1:7661502-7784002 GCF_943735745.2 Anopheles bellator | reverse complement strand
AGAAGGGATCCCGGCTCCCGGCCAATGATAACGTTTGCACCCGATCTCGCCCGAACCGGCCCGGTTTCGTTGGCACGTCACCCAATTATTACGAGCGACGATGAGAGGATGGATGTCGTCGTCGCCGACGACGACGACGCCGAACGATAAAAGGATCATTAAGATTGATTATGAGCTTAATGGCACGACGAACGATGAATTCGTTTCCCGCGTTAGGGATGCCTAAGGAGCTAGGGATAGCTAGGGAAGTGGGGCGGCTTTGCAGGTGGATCTGGACGGTGGAGTTAACGAAGCTAATTGGGCAGCTCGGTACTAACATGTGATTACTAATGAAAATTTGTATCCCCATATCCGTTCGCTTGCCGTGTGCGAGGATCCAGGAAATTGAGGACACAATGGGGCGATCGGAAGTGCGTTTAGCGTTGCCGTTGAGCTAAGCCTTTACAAAAAATGTCTTTAAATAGATCCTTTTTTTATACTAGCCTATTGGAATCTAACCAAATTAAGAATAGGATTTTAAAACTCTAGCTTTATGGATTCTAGCTGGCCGCAAGAACGATATGGGTCAAGAAATTTGAAAGTGATGGAAAACGCCAAAAGGGGGTACATTTGGTTATCAGGGCCAGAGGTGGTCATTCGCGCGATATTATTTTCCAAAAAGCTTCCAATGCTTCTATTTCCAATTGCCTGCCCTGTAAATAGGAAATTCAAGTCATCAGGACTATTGTTTGTAAAGAGAAGCAAAATTGCCACTTTCAATATCACAAAATAATTACACACCCTATGCAGGTGTGTTACTGTCTAGTTGTGTATTTTCCTAACGATTGCCATTCAATTGTAAATTCATGAAATTCCATTTTGATTAACATGTTCGCTATGCAAATGGGCAAGTTTTTCTACACGGGGCACTGTTTTGCTAATCGATCCGCAAACAATGATAAGCATGTTATTTTACCAATTTCCAGTTTCCGGGTTTTTCCAACCAAATGCCAATTTATTTACAAATCAAACGATCTCGTTACAGATGACGGGCCGGCCACTGGAGAATTCATGGAATGTGAATGAATCTCGGCTCTCAAAACATGATTTGCATCATTCTGCATACAAATGAGCAGCGACCAGGCAAAAAGTCCACTGCTTAGACAAGCGGCAGTTTGGGGCCAGAAATGGACATCAAATTGCACGTAAATGAACATTTAGTCATGCATGCCACATTTATGCTGTATCAAATGGCCGATGTGTCGGTCGCACCACACAACCGTCATCGGCCGATCGGCACCACCCGCCCTCCGCAGCATTCCATTAGCCACTGATTATTTGCCCCATCATCGACATCATCATGGTAGTAGTCGGAGGAGATCCCCGGCCCGGACCGATCGTGCCCACGCGCGGTGATATGATTACGATCCATTAGCTTCCGCGCGGGTTACGTTGGCAGGTGGTTGCTATTTATTGCCACCTCATCTGGTCTGCGAGAGAGGGTGGTGGGGGATGGGCCAGCGGCCCCCCGATGTTGGCCCCTCGATGGGCGAGTGTGTTCCATTACAACGGCCCCGGAGGTGAGAGATTTAAAATTCTCATGATGAATGCCGGGTTATTACGGAATGTATGATGTGCCGGATATTTACTCTTCCACCCGAGTGCATGTGCTCTACAACTTTAGCACCACCACCATCACCACGGAGCCGCTTGCCTGGGGCACCTCCTCGAGTCACGTCTTGCGTTCCGCAAAGGCAAACATCTGGACGGATGTTTATTATTGTACTCAACCCGGGAACGGGAGTACCGGGATCAGGACGTCTGCCCCGGGGAGGGTGATCTAAACATCATCGTCAACCATGTTTATCGGCGCCCGTTATGAGGGTAACGGCCATAAAGTTCGGAACATGACGCCCGTCCGAGGCGTGCCTGTATGTGCGGGTATAACTCTTTGCTAATTGCTGCGAGTTTATAAATAATGTCGAAAAACTATCGCAAGACACTTTGACACACTTTTCCGCCCTCTCCGCAAGGACCCCCCCAATGATGGTGGGTGACGAAGCAAGTTCAAAGTATGCTCATTTGTGGGTATCCGGATCTTGTGATCAGAACTTTTGCGACTCCCGGCTTCAAATGCCACACCAATCATCGGGATCATATGCTCTCAGGGTCGGCGTCTGCCCCCCCTAATGGCGTGCGTGTTGAAGTGTCTGTGAACTCTATTTCCGTGAGCCCCGGCTCCGTTTCCTTCCTCGCAGCGGGGCCCATTTCCGCCGCAATAATTACGGCCAAGCGCCACGGAAGTCTGGTGGAGTAATTGAAATTTCAATATTTCCGTGCCGAGCGCGCGATGCTTTATAGGGGAGGGTGGATCCACGATGGGACCACTGGGAGGTTTTGTTTCAGTTCTTTCAATCTAACGGCCTGAGACTGGGAAGTGACCAACCAAGTAGGGTCTATAAATAAATATTCCGAGAACTGTTGAAAGTGAGCTGAGTTCCTCTAATTAGTTCAATCGAAACCGAGTACTTTTGGATCGATTGTTTTGCAAGTGTATTATTTAAGATCGAGGAACGAGAAGGAAAAAAGATCAGGCAAGGGATATTGATAGGCATTTATGTGCCATTGAAAAATAAAATATAAGCTATCTACTATTTATTTAAGACATTGCATTTTAAATGATTGATCGTTTTTGAACGAAGGATTTCGTATTAAAAATTGTAAGACTTATCCCCTTTCCAGGAGTTTGAACTTCCGGTTCCGTTTCCCGACTCCCCACTCCCGAATACCGATCGATCAGCGCAAATAAGCCATTTCGAGCCATATTAGCCACCGGATTGCCACCCTGGTGCCACCGTTGGCTGTGGTTCGTGACAAGCGATCGTTTCGAGCCATGCTGTGCTGTGCTAAACGGCGTTGCACTGAACGATGCAACGCGTTTCCTCTTCCGGTGGCCACCGGAAGACACCGACACACACACATGCACGGGAAACAATGCATGAGGTGCGGCGCCGGAGCAAATAAATATCCTTTTGCATATTTTATTCCACCACATTCGGTGGCGGTGAGTGCGGTGCTTTGGAAATGGCATCGCTGCCACCGGCGAGTTCTCGTCCTTCGACACATAAACACAGTGCGGGCCACTTGAAGACAACCCTCTTGTGTGGGTCGCTCTTTTGTGTAGCGATAGAAATACATTTATCACAACCATTTATTCTATTATCATATTTCTATGCGGCGGGCCCATCCTCGGCGCGTGACCTAGTTGGCCAAACTGCATTACATTACCGCCTTCGCCTTCGCGTTTCCTTCGGAGGAAAATCTGCAGCGTGTAGCAATCACTCTCTCTCTCGCTCCGTGAGGTGGAGTTTGCACCCTTCGCCTGTGCCAAGATTAATCTATTGTATCATTATTCCGTCCCCCGTTTTCATGGCAGCGCCCGTGCCTGGACGGAGTGCAATCTTTGGGAAGTAGCTCCTTGAAGGGTCCTTGAGTAGTGAAAGAAAAAAACACGATAACAGGAGAAAGGAGCACGAAATGCGAATGCGCCCCTCTCGGGGGCCGCGAGGTGCCAAATGCTCCTGCTTGAGCAGTGCATGATGAAGGAAGCGCGTTATTATGAGTGATGTTGATTCTGTCAAGCGGCCAGAGTCCCCGCTCCAGCATATTGCTAATGAATGATTCCATTGTTGGGAGAATGCTGTTTTTCTAGGCTAATGCGAGGGTCTTAGATTTTCTGCATATTTTTCAACGAAGATACACTTTTCTTGATCGCAGCAGCCCGTTGAATGATGCAAATGTCAAATGTTCGGTTGTTCGCCTGAGAAGATGACAACCTAATCAAAGCAAGCACTTCCTTCCAACTCGACTGAAGTGCAAAATCTTTGGTGACGGTAACTAATTAAACAGGGCTTTAAAAGATCGTTGCTGCGACTCGTTGATGCCGATTGTGCAAAACCGTGCCGACGTCGGAAAAAGTGGACCATGTCCCATTTACTCAACGTCTTACGACGACCGCACGGACACCAATCGATCGGCGGCCGTTGACAAGAAAACAAGCTCCGGATGCTGCTGGCGTCGTCGGGAGTTAACATTCTGGAAAATTCTGACCCCGGCCAAGGGCAGCAGGGCCAGCCGGGACCATAAATTCACTTAATGGATGAGCTGCAGCTGTCGCCCTTGGGGTGACGGCTTTGGCAGTGCTAATGCTTGGGTCATCTGATTCGGCTCTGCCGTTTGCCGTTCGGCTAGTCCGTCTCTCCATTTCATTATCCCTTTCAGTCCGGTTTGTGTTTCGTTTGTTTTTCGTAGCCTTTTTGAGTGTTTTTCCACCATACCGACAGTCTGAAGCCCGCTCGAATGCATAATGTTATCCCAGGGCTGAAGGTTGATTGTTTCGTTGATTCTGCCCGGCCCGGAAAGAGGGCCACAAATCAGTGCGCTCGGAACGCACTTTTTGTGGACACATTTTATGGTTTGCCACGCCACGGGAGCGATCGCGATGCTGTCCGTTCGCATCACTTTATTATGATTTTCGAATCGAATTCCGCCAGTGGCTGATTTATGTGGAGTGTCCTTGTTTTAGTTGCTTTGTGAGTGAAATATTAAAACTGTCTGTCAATCACGACTGGACGGCGTCTTTTTGTTTTGCTCGTCACTGAAGCAAGCTCGTGTTTGGGGTGGCCAATAAAATAACGGGCAGTACAAAACGGGCTCATCGCTCATATGTGGTGCTCGCAATTGCATAATTTTATGGCGATACGTGCTTGGCGATCGTTTCGCAATGACACAACACCATCATTCCCATCGTCCCGGGTGCCGGGCCGAGACAGGAACGAAAATTAGTTTCAACAAGGGACGAATTCCCGCCACCGTGAGCGATGTGGTGAGGTTTATTTAATGTGTTTTATGTTGCTGCTCCTTCGAGTGCTTAAAAAAGGAGCCCGGCCACGCGGACCGGCAAAGAGATTGGTCGGTGCCCATTTTACGTGCTAGATTTATTGCTTCAATGTTCTGCTCGGAAAGGGCTGGCCGCGAGGTGGCGACCGACCAGTGGCCACATCCGATCCGTCTTGTGCCGCGTCGTCGTGTTCCGCCGCATCGAATCGATCCGCCGGCACCGGCCTTTATTAATTTCCAAGGCGACAACAAATTGAACATAAATCGCGCGCCTTTAGTGGTTAAATAATAAACCCCCGGCCGAGTGTCGCGTGTCGGCGAAAGAAATTGGCATCCGGACGGAGCAAACATGGTTTGTCGCAACGATGTCGCAACCATTCCGCACGCCGTGGCCCGCCACAGCTCAAGTCGCCGTTGAGTGCCAACAAATTATGCTCGCGGTGAACCAGTGCGCCAACGGTGGTGACATGCGCTAACGATGCGTAAAATTCCACCCAATCAATCGGGCCGAAACCTCCACCCGGATTCTGGTCGGTGGCAACTTTTGTGGCACGTTAAGTGTGTTCGGCGAAGCGCGCGAATTGTGGGAATTAATTTACCGTTCCGTTGCACTTGCACTGTTTCGGCTTGACTGTTCGGCGAGTGGCGAAACCCAACGAGGTTGATAATTAATTAGTGTTCCGTTGATGTGTTACATTGCACGGGCGATGCACGAATTCGAAGAATCGGGCCACCGGAAAACGTAATCGGCACGTGGAGTAATACCTGAGAGGGTATTACAGGAAACTTTTATTGATTTTAACATCAATTTTTAATTCGTTTACTTGTGCTTTGTTCGGCAGTCTGCGTCAATCCCTATTAATATGTCAATATTTTTAAATTTTTCAGATTGATTTTGAATTTTATTACAATAGTCGGAAATAGTTTCGTTGAGTCGAAGGCAAGCCTATTAAAATCAAATCGGCAAACGGTGTGCGCATTTAACAGTCCCTCCAAATTGGATTCTTCCAGTCGACTTCCTGCACCACTCGATTTGAATTCCATTTCAACACCACGCGCTTGGGTCGGCGGCGAATACGAATTAGTTCGACACCTTTCGACGTGAAGAATGGCAGCCGGAACCGCCGAGCGTAGAGAGTCCTGGCAGAGTGCGAAGCAAGTTTTTGTTTGTCAAACTAGTTCTGCCGGTTTTCCAACTGCACGAAGATGCACCGGGCAGAGCGCCCTGCACAAACGTTGCATTATTGATGCACCAGGCCAGGCGGTGCGAAACTGCAGTCGGTGTTTCGAATAAATTGAATTTAACGCATGCCCTCCGCTCCGAGCCGTTCCCGGTTCCCGGCCCGCACGTTGTGTTGCTGTAGCTTAAAAGCGCAGCATGATTTAATTGTGTCGAGGCGCACACACGCGGGTTCGATTCACACGCCTTTGACGTGGCGTGGCTTTGGTGGGAAGGATGCTTCTCGGAATAACATTCGATTGAATATTAAACACCGTTCCGGAACACCGTCGCTGCGGCCCGGAATTCTAATGCTGTTAGACGACGTTTGATTCCGATCGGTTGAGTTCGGCTGTGTGTCCCGAGCTATCACGCTGCTATCGATATGTTGGTTGTTGGTAAGCACGAACCGAACCACCTGATGATGGGTCGAAGCAATTGGACTTTGATATTGTGTACTAAAATGCCGACTGTTGTAAACATCAAATTGATGTCACTTCCGGGACCTCCGTTTTAACGGACCCGGCTTTTTGGGGGTGGTGCCGTTTATGACGAATATTAAACATCACGAGCCGACTGATGGTGGATTTAAATTGCGGTCTAGTTTAACCAGCTTGAGTACTCCTGAATGGAGTCCGTGAGGCGGTATCTAAATGATTTGCCTGTTCCAAGAAAGCTACCTCCTGAAAATGGGCCAATTCTAAAACATTGGCCCCGGGCAGCACCGGCAGCCAAGAAGATGCTAGATTAGTCTAAGATTGGCCACCCGTCCCAACAGCATCGGGGTGGGGTTCCTAGGGCCGAACCCGACGAACGTGTTTATGTCTTCGTTCCGACTCGGGGGGATCGTGAACGACGATTCTAAATTTGGTAAAGAAACGAAAACAACACTCAATGGCGCCGGTTTGTTCAGCCGCAAGAGAGAAAGGTACCGAAAGGCCACAAAGCTCATGTTTCTGATCTTTACGGTGTTGGACTTTCTCGCCGGTGGGGAGCTTTAACAATCGTGCATCGTCCAAGCACGGCCCAAGCTGACCCACTCCTTGCCGTTAGATCCTTTCCCGCGTGGTGACTTCAAAGAAGTGCCCTACTGGCGTTAGTTGCTGTATTTGTTTCCACTGTTTCTTGCGCTGCCCACTACGGCCCGAAGTCCGAGCCATGCCGAACCTGGCCGTTTGTGGGGTGACCGTGAAATAATCGTATACTTTTACGACTGACAAAGTTTCCTTTTTTCGGTTCCCTCACCGTTTGCCCTGTGCCGTGCTTTTTATGAACCGGTGGTAACTGCCTGCCTGCCTGTCGAGTCCGTCCCCGACTTAGATTTCGATTCCGGAACTTCGGAACGTGAACCACAAACGTGGACCCTGGACTGGAAGTAGTTTTGCTTGTCAGCAAAATGTGGGCCCTCCCTGTTCCGAGTGAGCCCAGACCAGGATCTGGGGCTTATTTTGTGAGAAGTGCATGTCGTTCGGTTCGAGTGGAGCCACAGGACCCATAAAACATGTGCTCTTGTAACGATTTACACCGGTGAGGGGATTAGTCATTTTCTTTATCGTCCGTGTGTCCAAGAAACCATTAATCTTTGAGTTGGGCGAAGCGAAAATACTGTTAAACGAAGATACATCAGCATTTTGCACTTTCCCGTCACTTTCGAAGGTACATAATTTATAGCCATGTGCCGCCGGCCCCAGCATACATTATGCAGTTCTAACGAAAATCGAATCATGAAAGCACAACTAACCACCCGCCTTGAAGGGTCTTGCGGGGTTCACCCGTTTTTCCGACCGAAGGGTTTTGCGTGCCATTTTAGAACGGAACATAAAAATACTGGAGAATAACGTGAGCTTTCACTTAGCCGTTCGAAATCGTTTCGACTCATGCTAAATTCATACGAAACGGAGCGTGTGGCGGTACGAGTGAACCGGTAATGGGCGGCCGTTAGAATGTGAGAATTTAAAGTTTGTGCACCCGCGGTACCGTGTGGGAGACGAACCCATTCCGGTGTCCAATGCCACTGACTATCGGATCGTTTGCCGCGCCTTTGCCGGCCGTGCTTTGGGCAAGGAATGTTTGGCGTTTCGGATTCTGCAACCCACAAACCCATTTTCGTTTTCTTTTCCCCGAGAGCCAGGAAACAAATCCCACCGGAGCGGCATGGGAAAGCCATTATCCGTCACAAGGGACCGCATGAATTGGGACGTTGAGGGCAAACTCGTCATGTTGTTTGGAGAGTTGATTACTGACAGCGGCCATGGAGGTTATGTGGTATTTTGAAAGCTTTTATCGAACAATTATTGGGAATGAGTTACTTTATGTTGCAAAATTTTTGGAAAAAGAAGATGTGTTAGATGAGATGAGATGTGTTGGAGCTTAGCACGGCTCTGTGCATTCTCATAATAACAATTGAATAATAAATCATCAAAATAAAGTTGCTTAAATTAACCATTCCCTTTTCAATCGCTTTAAATTCATTCATTATCAAATTGTTTGGGTTTCATGAATCATCACGGGTATGGTATGTAAATCTACAAACTTCAATGAATAGTTTAATTGGCAAGCATGGATCCAATCGCGGCAATCAGCTAAACAACCTGAGCGTTCGCGTTTCTGGCCCAGTGGAGGTGCTAATTGATTCTTTAATCGATCGAATAAAATATTCAAAACATTTGGCTCTCGAGCTTTGAGCGGTGAGAGTGGAGCTTTAAAACGCGTCACTAATTGGCGGAACCGCATCGATTATGCACGATGCAGTGGATCGAGAGCCGGCCGACAGATCTGTTGATCTCCGTTCCGAGCGGGTGTTTCCGGTGTCGGGTGCAAACGTCGGCGTTTGGGCGGTTGGTGACACCTACCTTAGTATATACACCAGCGCTACTTAATTCGTTTTCTATCACCATCACAATAATGCCGAACATTCCCATGACGAGGGCGTAATCACTGATGCGCTTCCGCTTCTCGAACAGCGCTTTCCGCCGCCCTAACCGGTAGCCGACATTCGGTTTGTGCTTCTGGCCGGGCCCACCCTGTATCGTGCCGGGACCTTTGCAGACGCCGCCACCCAGGCCTCGCTCCTCCATGTACCTGTGGGAAGGGTCGGGAAGAAAACGAGGTCAGGGTCCTGAGGTCCTCCCGGAACCGGGGCTTATAACTCCGGTGTACTCACCTGGGATACTCTGAGTGTACGCCCACGAGCGCGATGCCGGCCTCTTCTGTGCATGCAGCCGATACTGGTTCCCGATTACCGGCGCACGGTGTCTTCATCGAGCCGGGAATCGACAACGTGGACACAGGCTTTCGGAGCTGAACGGCCACACGAGAGAGAGAGAGAGGGAGAGACCAGAATAAAAAGCGTGACAGATTAGTACGATGCGATCGGATCGGTCCCGGTGAAAGCACTTTCGTGGATCGTAAGAAGCGAGTGAAACAGGCAGGTGAGTGTGCAGGCACAAGATATCGAACGGAAGCCCCTGTGACGTTGGGACGATGGCACGAGGACACGTAAAATTACTACTTGCTTGCTGCGGTGACAAAAATTTAAAACTATCACTACAGGACTCCCCCGCAGGTAACGGAAGTAAAGCTAACGGAACTAGAACTAGAATAGCAGAGAGCGAACGGAGCTACTTCTACGGGGCTAGACAACTTTAAACGAAACACACTAGTTCATAGGCGTCTAGGATGCACAGCTGTCGGTGGTGGGGTGTGCACTCTGCAACTTAGCAACCATCGGAAATAAAAGAACAAACTTGGCCATTAAACGGGTGGCAAAAATAAAAGAACGAAAGGAAGGCCACTACACGGCCACAGCCACACATGAGTATTATATCTCGGGGACGGTTATGCTGTGTGTGACCTATGGCCGTTATCAATTTTATCTCCGACCGGAACCGATCCTGGAGCTTAACCGCAACCGGTTCAACCGTTCGACCGGTTCACGCGGTTCATGCGAT
Source organism: Anopheles bellator (assembly GCF_943735745.2). Lineage (NCBI taxonomy): Eukaryota > Metazoa > Arthropoda > Insecta > Diptera > Culicidae > Anopheles > Anopheles bellator. Next base: position 7,773,955 of record NC_071285.1, on the reverse strand, counting down.
GAGCCACAACCCGGAACCGGAGGGCCTTTGTACGTTGCGTTGATTTCAATTGGTACCCCTAGTGGGCCAGTTATTGCGCTGCAAGGATTGCACCGGAAGTGCGGTGTTTTATGCGTTGTCGACGTTGTTACCGGTGGGTAGTTAACGCGTGCGGTCGAAGGCGAAAAGTGAAACTGTTCGGGAGCGACCAGAGTAATTATTCACTACGATCTACTTAGCGGCTATGGGCTATGATGGTGTTGGGAAAGCTTTGGCGAATGTTTGGCGGTTGCAAGCGAAAGTGTGAAGCACATGAAGGTTGGATGAGCCAATGCCGGGGAATGCCTGTGAGTGCGCTCGAATGAGAATATGTGTTGCCCACTACAGCCTGGTCTAAGTCTAATTGTGCACACGGACGATGGGGACGATCGGAACGAGCTACGAGCAGATAGACTAGAGTGGACGCTAGTTCGGACCTGTGACCGCAATTAACTCATGCACTGGGGACTAGGGCTACGTCGTTACAAGTATCTACTGTGTGTTTTCCGGGAGTACGTAATGGCTAGCGCCCCCTGAAGATCGCTAGTGTTACAGTTAGTGTCCTGCAAATAAGGGTACGTTACATAGTTAGTGTGATTAATAACAATCGCAACCCCCCCTGATTTTAAATGCTTCACTACTTAATGAGTTTCCCAAATTGAATAAATAGTATTTAAAAGATTCCGCACCGCAACAAACTAATCAAAACCGGTCCTTCATTAATCAAAGTGAAATATGCGTGTCGTGTGGTCAACATCCGGTTCCAACGATTTAATTAACTCTCTCGCCATTCGTTAGTGAAAAGAAAAACAATCGAGCAAACACAATCAGAGGAACGGGTGGAACACGAAAAAATAATGTTGCTGTCCGGTCCGGGAAGTGATCCGCCGACAACAGGACGCTTCGACGCAGCTTCGACGATTAGGTGGCCCAAATTCTTGTCCCCAAACAATCCGAAATCCGATTCCGTAACATCGGAATTGAGTCAGCAAACGCGGAGTCAACCGCAGACTGGGGCCAAGGTAGGGCCGTTATGTCCACCGAAGATGCTGCTGCTGCTGCGCTGAATCTCGGTAAAAATAAACTGCCAACGGTGGGCCACGGCTGGCGAGTGTTCCGTTCGTGGTGTGGAATTTATATTGAAATTCCTTCGGTTAACCCGGTCCCGGCCGGTCGGGAAGAAGTGCGGGATCCCCCGGACCGGAAAATAGTGCGGAAGACAGAATGTCGGGTTCACTATCATAAAGTGACGTTGGTGTGCGTGTTCCGGTTTTCCGATGCCGGGTATTTGTCGCACCATTCTGCCACTCACACATTCTGGTTGTTTGTTTGTTGTGCGGACGATTGTTTGCATGAATTCGTTTCTGGTTGTTTGCGTTTCTGTTTTCGACTTGCTGATTAAGGGCTAGGGTCTGTGGGAAATGTAGGGTATGTTCGGTAAATTCTTGGCCAGCGGAGGAAGTGTGACGTGGCGCACCGAATCGTCCACGCATCCTCGCATCTAGCACGCAAAACAAGACTTGGCCGGAATCAATTCGTTTCCATTACGATGGTGCCGGAACGTTACAGGGACGAGGAAAACAACTTCAATTGCCATTGCAGTGGATCCTTTCGGCTCCCGGGCAGGCGTTGAAGAAGGATTCCATCATAAATGTAGCATGGCTCAAGCTTCTTCGGATGCAATCTACATACCCGGTGCCGGCACCACTGTTTGCGTCTATCCGGAACCGGGCCGGCAACAAGGAAAAGCCCTGTTCGACTCCACCCAGACGCTGTTCGGTGGTTGATGGCGCCGGTGAACGTCTCTTGATCGTCGCTCGGTGATTGTGAGCTGAGACCGAGGATACTGACGAGGATATCAAATTCAAGACCAATTTGCAGCAGCCAGCCAGGCATAAAAGGACGACGAAACAAATCTGTCACTTCCTTTTGGATGGCACAAGAGCGGAGACGCCGAATTTTAATGAATAAAACTAAGCCAGATAATAAGAAAATTTAAACCACACTCCGAGCCGACGACCCTCCTGTCTCCGTGCCTATTTACTTTAAACGCTTCGTTAGCTTCTCTCCCATCGTTTTTGTGCCCCGGCCTGCCCGCTAAGCCGTGGTCGATGTTTTGCGAAATGACATCGTCACCGTCGGGCGCTGAAGAATTGCTTTCTCATCTGCGACGTCGGGACGGCGTCGCTGTTTGCGTTGCCCGTTTGTTTGGCCGATTGTTTGTGTTTCCGAGCGGCAGGAAATTTTCGTTTCCCTTCGCCTTTTTCCGCCTCTTGGCGCTCTGCTTGGTGATGGAGATGATCATACGCTGCCATTTGTAATGCGTTTGGCGGCGCTGAAACCCCCTTAGCAGCCATCCGTCCGATCGCGGAGTGAATAAGGAGCTCGCCAGTTGGGTCACCAGTTTCCTGTTTACCAAGTAAGTAAGCAGCATGGTTGATTAATCGCGCGTCGAGTGGAGTGCTGACGAACAGCGCACCGGCAACCAGCGTGTATGAGGCGGGCCGTAGTACTCATTTTTAATTATTTTCTCGCATTCAGCACCCAGACGCCGGGGTCCATTCGAAAGACAAATTGTGCTGCGTCGTGTAAGCCCCCCTCGCCTTGCGTCTTGTGACGCTATCAAAGTCCCTCGAAGCCGACCGGAAGTCGCCCCATTTGGGCGAACGGATTGACGATGGATTCCGTTTTTAAGTTTTCTCACAAGGCGCAAGGCGAAACTGAAACGTCATCCGGACCGTCATCTCGGGTGTGTCATACGGTGAGAAACAAAAAACCGGCTTCCGGTTCGGGTACGGAGGAAATAGTGCTGATCATTTTTCATCCTATCGGTTTCCTTCAAACAAAGCCTTACCGGTGCTGGGGTGGATGGAGTTTTGGGCCGATGGTTTATGTGACACAGGACCTGTGAAGCCGGATCCGGGGCCGGGGCTCAATGGCGATGAAAGCCGCTGTAACAGAGCGTCCTGTCAGAGATCGGGAACCGGTCGATTCACCGATAATCGCCATTGATTGATACGAGGATTGTGCTGATGCTGCATCCCGCACACAATCTATCACACTGGCCGATTGGTAGCGGACACGAGCCGACCGGTTTCCGGTTTGACGCCAATGAAGATTTATGAACCGACGGCCAACGTAAGCCTGGGTTGATTTTTGGCGAATGTTTTTAGAACTCAATTCGAGAAGAACTTTACAAAAGCTCCAAAGCCGACCGTGGCGATTGGGATTTTCGTTGGGGCTAATGAGCCGTGTAGAAAGTTAGCACCCGGTTATACCAATGGGAAACCAAGTGCGGTTTTGTCCTTGATTACGCCGAGCCCGAGCGAATAGCTAGAAAAAAATAGCACGATGTTGCTGTTAATAACAATTTCGTTAAATCTGGAACGAGAAGGATCGAACTCGGCTCCCATAAGACCCGAGGTTACGCAATGGTTGCGCAAAAGACACACAGTCACCTATCAGCTAATAAAATCGATAATCTCATCAGGAACGGCTCAGGAAGCTAATAAAAGACCCGCAAAGGCGGAAAGAACAGCGAAAAAAATTGGGCAGCATTATCCGGCAGCAGAAACCGGAAAACGGTGCCGAGTGGCGAACACCGAAGGCACCATCTTATAATCCACTCGCTCATCTCATTTGGCGACCGGCGACAACGATGTCGGCAGTCGCGAGGCCTTCGCCTTCGGTGGGTGGATTTAAATTTTGCACTCTCAATCAACATAAAATTTTATTACACACCGGAAAAGGAACCGGTTCGCGGAAGACGATCGTAAAGAGATCCACGAAAAAGCTGGAGAGAGAAGGAGAGATGGTCTCGGAAAAGAAAGAATGAATAACTCGGCCGCGGAGACAGTTCGAAGCATCCCCGTTCTGTCAACTCAGCACCCGCCATTATTGTCAAGCGAAATTGAATGACGCCGTCAGTACACGCAACCTGCGCCATCGTCCTTGATGACATTTATGAATTGTCGGCTGCGTGCATTAGTGTTTGGGGAGGACGAAAAAAGTCCTCCAAAAACGAGCGAAACCATAATGGCCTGAAGATGGACCAAAAAATGGCACAAATAATGAGCCATAACGCAATTGGCGCCCGTTCGAAGTCAGCGACGGTCCGCTTGCCGAGAGCCGGCGCATAATTGTCACGATGTGTCAAGCATTAAAAAATAATAATATTTGTACTTGCCGAGCCGAGATTTGCCGAGATCCGGTCGGTAGGGTTCCCCGAAAAAGAGGCAGTTAATTTGTGTCCATGTAAACATCATAATCATAAAACCCGAGGGCGTACGATTCGCGGCTTCTTCTGGAGATGCCGGAGGGTTCGCGTTCGCGTTATTTGCTATGCAAACGACGATCGCCCATCGCATCTTTCGATTGTTGCGTGCGGTTTCGGAGCAGATAAAAACGGTGACACGGACACAATGGGCACGATTTGTTTGGGGAGAAGAAAAAATGTGAACCCCCTGAAGCCCATTGGTTCGGAGGGCTTCCGGTCCCGAACTCTCGAGCCGCCTCTCAAGAGAGCTTACGAGTTTTAATTTGCAGTAATGGCCCGCTTGTGTTGGGGTCCGCGAGCAATCATCTGCCACCACCGGCACCGGCTGCCGGTTAGCTTCCTGATGCTGTCACGTGGACCTCCAACTTCCGGTGGAACCGGTGACCCAAACAAACAACGGCGAAAAAACAGAGAAGGAATTAGCATTTTATTTGCTTCGCCGACGACGCTCGATTAAGCAGAAGATCCTCGCTCGCTGAGTATGCTTCTGCAGGACACCCGCTGTGTTGGTGTGGGCCCGCGCTTAATCTAGCGGCAATTTCCTGATAGTTCCGGTTCCGTTCCCGGCTCGCCGAGTGTATTGGATAATTAAACGTAACACCCCGGCCAACCCATTATCCCACTTACAATCCTTTGCCGGTGGCAGCATAGTTTCGGGGTCACCACCAGGCCGCCATTGACTTGGCCCTTGGCTTCGTTGGGCGCAAAATGCATAATTAAGATGCGAAGATAACGAAGTCTCAACTGGCAAACTCTCTCTCTCTGGGTTGGGTGTTACCAAAGTGTTTTATTTGCAAACGTGCTCACATACACGCGCCGAAGTTCATTAGGACGTCGAATAAATGGTGCCAGAATGGTGAAAAGTATTGCCAGAAAGTAAATCCCCCTCTTATCGTCACGCAGCACAAGAGATCATTATCAGATCAACAAACTGCTTTGTGCAGATCTTGAGAATGTCCTAGAATGAATGTGATATTTTGTGACGGAGATTATAACGCGCAGTATCTGTGCGCTTAGTGCCATCTTCTACTGGAATTTCAAGTCCACCCCGACGGGAGTCACTCAAAGAAGCTCAAGAGCATCATGGCCAGGGCGTAGATTTTTCTCAATATCTACAACAAATGGAACCACCGTCATCGTCATCAGCATCGATCAGGAAACCAGCTCGATCCGGCGTCCAGAACTCACCGACACAAACGTGACAATGTTCAGGGGCGCCATATTGGCGATGGTCATTTCGATCGCGTGCTGACTCTTGTGAAACATGATCAGGAACGTGCGCTGCTCCGAGCGATCCATCAGGTACCAGAGGCTGTCGTAGAACGAGGACTCAATTTCTTCGTTCTGCAAGAGCGAGATTCCATAGCGAAATTGGATGACTACCCGGAGTCCCGTGAAACGAACCTTGATGCTAAGAATTGTCCCCAGGAGGCAGAGCTCAAACAGTTGCGTCACGCCAGCGATGGCCAGGGTGTACATCGAAAACTGCCGGCTGAACAGACAGTGGAACAGGGCGCCCGTGAGCGTGAACACCGACGAGAACACCTGGACCCAGTTGTTGAGGTAGTAGCGCGCCTCGAGATCGTGCTCGTATCTGGAAGAGCGGGCAAAGAATTAGTCCAGCCGCACCTTGAGGCTCCCTCTTCTACTAATCTAACTCCAAGACACGCTGATGGAGCCGGGCTATCTCGAGCAGCTTCCGGCGGACCTCGGTACGCTTCTTCCCGTGCCCAACCTGCACCAGCGCACCGTTCATTTCGTCGACCGTGTTCTTCAGCACATCGGCGTACCCGGCCAGGCTGGCCACAAACAGGAGGATCACACTTTCGGAGGCGGAATATCCAGCCCAAGCCACAAACAGCAGATAGTACTGGGCGACCATGTTGAGCACAAACTGCCACGGAACGCTGGGATCCGTGAACGGGAGCAGCATGGCTACCGGGAGCACTACGTCACCGTTCATCAGATAGCACGCGATCGGGACGAGGCCGAAGACGATCACGGCCGCCGCGTACTGCGCGGAGATGAGCTTCGACACCTGACGGATCCGGTGGATGTTCTGCAACAGCGTGGCATTGTTCTTCCGGTGCTGGCCGTGCTCCCGGTGGAACTGCTCCAACCGACCGTACATGACCAAGAAGAACCGGTGGTAGCGGATCACTGTGTAGATCTTCGCCACACCCTGCACAAGGACACAAGGAGTTTATGAAGAAATCGAATGGCAAGGCGGCAGAGCTCTGACGGGGGATGCGCTGTGGACCTGAATCAGAAGTCCGTAGACGGCGGCCGACTCCATCAGCTTGATCCAGTTGGCCCAATAGTACCACACGGTGTAGGCTTCGCCGAATAAAAACGTGGACGTTCCAATCATGGCCAGATACGTGCGTACGTTGGGCCTGTAGTTGGGCGTCGTGATGTCCAGACCGAGAAAGTTGGCCCACCAGCGCAGGCAGTTGAGGTTGATGATGTACAGATCGATCGACTGAGTAAACTTCATTCTGTGGCGAACGTCCGATCCTGACTAACGAATGGCGCCGAGACCTTTGGTGCCTTTCGATAATTATGGTTCTTTGTGAAGTGATGCAAATGTTTTGCTTAATTAACATAATTGCGCTGCTAAGGACTTGTGTTGAATCTTTCATACCGGAATGGGGTTCGTTGGTGAACAAAAAGCCCCAAGAACGTATCGATTGGAAAAGTATTCTGAAGGACCGTGCTAGTATTGCAAAAAATGGACAGGAAAAGAACGGCTTTTTCTTGAGACGAGAATCGAAGCCTCTTAACAGAATTTCCCAGCAGAAAGGGATTTTGCTTCATTCTGTAAATGGGCCCGACAGTCGGTCGCAATCCTGACAGTCGGCTTAGTCAGGCGATCGAGGAGTGTCGTTTCCTTTGCGGAACGAATCGGACACGCAGCGCAGTGCCGCCAAAAGTTTGTCAAAGTTTATGACTTTGCGCAGTTCCCGGCTGCCGGCTTACGGGTGGTGAATTTATGTGGTTAAGCTAGGTGCTCGAAGGATCCAAAGTATCTGACTAGAAGTGCTCGCAATAGCAGACACCCCAGTTTTCGCACTACTCACTCTGTGACATTAGTTACGTGGTCGGGCTCAAAGTGGTATTAGGAGCTGAGAATGATAATCACAAGGTATCACAAATTTGGTTCAATGCTCTCAGCATCAGCATTTACTATGCTCACTCAGTTCACCGGCGGACCGGCGCCGTGTCACTCGTAAAGATCCGGAACCCCTTGAACCCGTCATCGATACGCAGCAATTAAGAAAATTGAAAGCATAACTCGAGCCGCTTACGGGGCTTCGTGAGTAGCATAATTTATGACAAGCCCCACCGAGCAACGGCAGAGTGAGCACTCATTTTAATTATTGGATGGCGAGACTTGGGACTCCGGGCGGGGTCTGTTTATTATCAGTATTCTTGCCATTAGGGGTTGGTGGTTGGACAAACTGGTAGGCTCAAATTCAGCACCAAACACCGGAAATTCAGAGGGCGCCATGGAACCCTCAAATTCCCAGAGCTGTGCTGTGTGAAGAGCAGCGAAAAAATCTTGCAATGGGCCAAGTTTGAATGGCTTGGAATTGGTGCGCCTGGTTCGGGAAGTGTTCCCGGAGGTCCTCGAGCTCCAGGTGATCCAGTTACATCGGACTCGTGGGCCTTATCCTTATCCGTCGGGGCGAGGCCTTCAGCTCTCTATATTACGTAAAAAGATGACGTTAAAAATATGCCACCAGAGTCGTATCTCGGTGCGACGCCGTGATAGGGTAGGGCCAACCGAGAATTGCTTGTTGGTCGGAAAATGGAGTTGCCAGGGCTTAGGAGTTATGAAACGGCCCTTACTTTGATGCTAAAATCGGAAGCAAGAAGGAAGCTAGCAACAATCTTCAGACCCGGCATCCGGTGACCCGGCATCGCAAATCCACGCGAGGTCCCGCGCCACGCCATCTCTCCGCGGGCGTGTGATGAAAAATACTGTGCTTTCGTACCCGCCACCAGGAAACCGGAACACGGATCCCGGAAGCGGTTTATGGTGCTGGTGGTGGTTTTTTTTTGTTGGAATTTAGCTCCGGCGTTTCTATTTTTCTCGCTCGCGAAAACCACGACAGCTTGTCCGTTCGTACGGAAACGCGGTTCGCTCCCGCGGTTGCGGTCAGCGTGCAGTGCAGTGGATAAGGCTTGGCATAAGGATCAGAGTAGCTCCCGGTTGCTACGAAACCGGTTAAGCGGTCGAAAGAACGAAAACCGTTTTCCAAGAAAATTGGTTCCGAATGGCACACAAACGTAAAATAACTATAATCAACTGTTCTGTCCGAAGCTAGATTTTTAACTTTATGTTGCCTGATTGTTGAACAAATCGGAACAGTTTCGGTGCGCTGCACCGGGTGATTGATTTTGCAGCATTCCGCGTTCGACAAAACCGGTTAACAAAGTACACACTGCACAACGACGGTGACTGGCAACCGATTCTCGATTTTGTAGCTCGCCAACCAGTGCCCTTGTAAACGTCAACCCATAAACTTTCACCCCATTGTCGAGCGAAATGTGCAAAGTTTTCTATTGCTTCCCGATTGTGCTCCACCATTGTGCCGTCGTCTCTTTCGGTGTGTGAGTTCGACAGGATCATAACGTGGTGTCGTGGTGTAACGCCGATCTAGCAGGAAGCGGCACATTTCCGCCATTTTACGGGGCGCATCGGTTGCAGCTCCGGAAGAAGCAGAGCAGCCTGGCGCTCGCCGGTCGACCCCAAACCGGGAGCGACTAAGTGGATTACTGAAGTGCAAATAATGGCCTGGGACTGTGTCGGCTGGCTGGTGGATTCAAGAGTCCTTAGAGAGGGAACCGGAAGAGTGCACTGTGGGCGCACCGGTCGCTGCCGGTACCATTCCGGTACCGGAACCGACTGAAGACGCGGGAGTGTGTTTGCACACCGGGTCCGGCACCAGATAAATCGGCACAAAAGCTACCCAATCAGATGGCGTCCCTCAGCCGGTAGCTGGCCACAACGGGGGAGGATAAGACCATGCTATCACCCAAAAAGGAAAAGAAGAAAGGAAACGATTCAATCTATCTAACTCATCTTTACGCCAGTCGGCCTCGGCGTTTCCCGTCTTAACGGAGCCGGAAGATATCCATGGTCCATCGTCATCACCATCATCCTCACGGTGGTTGGACAGGTCGCTAGGACTGAGGAACGTCACGAGCAGCAGCAACCGGAAAGCGAACCTACTCCAGCAGCCCGTCTACATCCGGCTGGCTCCCGGCTTTCTTCGGTCGATTGTTCCATTCGTTCTTTGTTGGGATAGACACGGACCACGGCGGCCTTCTTGGTGACAAAAAGTTTAGCAATTTAATTAGAATCATCTCCAGCAGCGGCACCGGATGAAGTCGTTGAAGGTACGTAGAGATTTGTATAAAACTAGTCTTTTTTGGGTTGCCCATTAGTGTCTTGTCTTGGGCCACCGGTAACGGTGCGGTGCTTGATAGGAGTGCCACACCCTTATCGGTATCGGGATCCAATCGGGCGCCTTGTTTTCCGTGATGATGGTTTCTTTAGGGGATGATACGCCGTCGGAAAGATCCAGCTCGGTGGCACGTGTCCCGTCGGTATTCCGGGTCGGGGAATTATTTGAGGGTGTGACATCGGGCAACATCTCCGGATGTTCTCTCGTCCGATCGATAGAAATTAATTGCCAGAGGTGTCCGTTTTTCGGGTTCCTGTGGCTGTGTTTGCGTGCAGCAATGTTGGGTCCATTGTTTTTGTGTTCTCAAGATGGCGTCGGAGCGATACCGAAGTTGAAAACCGATATTGGGATCCGGCTAATTTATGGATTTCTTAAATTACATTCTTGATTAAGAGTAGAGTTGTTGGTTTCAAATGTGACTTCAATTGTGCTTGCGTAATGAACGTTTCTTTTGACTTCCACAATATACATCAATGATATCCATTTTATGAAAAAAGTTGAAGAAATAATTTAAAAACCGCACCTAAGAATGCCTTTTGAATGAATATTACTTAGAAATAGTGGTGAGCCTCGATGATAATGCATAAACTTTAATACTTGAAATATTATTGATACATAATTGGCACATTGAACTGTTCGGCCCTTAACTTCTGCATTGCGAATTGCGGAGACTGTCCGAAGAATAGTAAACTTTAACGACTCTTGACCGAAAGAATGCTTGCTTCACAATTTATATTTTCGCTGTTCCTTCGAATGTGCACCCGACACTCGTCTCGAAAGTCACTCAATGGTGGATAAATAATAGTTTCACCAATTATGCGTTCATTCACGTAAACTATAAAAACCTTTCCCCATGAGCACCAAATGCTTATCGGACCGGACCGGCCGAAACTTTCTCCAAACTCCACTCGAGTGCGAAGTGCAACGGATTTTTATATTATTGCACGCCCCATTTCAGACCCATCATCGATTTCTAGCGAAAACTATTCGACCGCGAGTTGCGAGTGGCCACCGGGGTTCGACGTGACGATCGCTCTGTGGCCATTGCTACTCATTCCGGGCGCTTTCTCGACCATTCCGCGCCAAATCCCGATGCATTCTCGGCCAGATCGTAAATCTCGTACCAAGTCGAAAGAGAGAGAGCGACAGAGAGACTCTAAAAATTTATCTTCCATTGGTGCTCGGTGTGAAATGGGAAAAATATTTTCAAATGATTTCATCGCCATCGCTCGTTGGCGATGCTGGGAAGCGGACCCCATTTCGATTCGGTTATGTCGGCCACTCCGGGCACTTTTTTACAACCACCGGAGCTGGCTGAGAGCTGCTGCTGATAAGTTTTATTCTTTTCCCATTTGGGCCCCGCGTTGGGAAACATTCCTCCGATGCCGCCCGCCACCGGTACAATGCGCGTGGGTGAAAAGGATACGCGACCCGCGCGACGGGGCGCACGCGGCAGAATGTGACACCTCGTGCAGGCTGGTGGGGGGGGGGATCGGTTTTATCCCCAGCTAAGCGCGCGGTGAAGGGCAGTAAAGGCCACGGTGCGCGATACAAACTAAGCAGGGCCGGGCAGTAAAATGTGGAATCTCGTTATCATTCATTACAAGCGCCCCGTCATTTTCGCTCGGCCACCGCAGCTGATCGTGATGTCCTTTTTCGTGTTTCGTCGGTGGCGGTGGTGATGGTGACGGCGATGGTATGTTTCGGTATGTAAAAGGACCGCTGTTATCGTTGCTTTTAGCCGGCCCCAAAAAAAGGACGAAAGTGCAGAACTATCCTACCACTCTCTGGGCTTTCGTTCTGGGCCTTTTCGGGCCCCTCGACGAATCGGTGGTATGTGGTACATTTATTTCATTTCCAAACAACCTCCAATCCGCAATCGTCTGGCTTGGGCTCGGGGATATGTCCGGTGAGGGTTTTATGCTGCCGTCGCGTTGCTGTGGTGTTTTGTATTTGAAAAGATTGGAGCCCATAAACCGGAAGCCAGCCACCGATTCGCAGGGTGTACTCTTCGCTGGCCAAAGATAACACCCCCAAGGACCACCACGGAGCAGGAAATAAAAGCGGAAAGCTTTACAACAGGAAGAAGAGAAATGCGAGCAATGTAAGTGTGCAGCTCGTTCGCACCCTTGGGTCACGTGCCGCAAGAAGGGGCTTTCAGCTGCATTTCCATACACTCGCCAGCCAGCCCCCGGGCGAAGCATTTGAGTGTGGATTAATGCATAATTTAATGACGAAAATGGTGGCCGCCATCTCTCGGCGCACGGCTCGCTGAGAATGCAGCTCCTAGGGTTGGGTTTAGTATTTAGTTTTTTTTTCTGTGGCTCAAGCGATGGTCAAGCTTTTTCTACGGCTAAACTTGTTTATTAATTTAAGCAAATATTTCTATCACAGTTTTATTTTTTATGGTAAATGTCCCATGTGGCAAAAATTGAAGAAAGTAGTCGAAGCATCTCTCGAATCAAGTCGAATCGCTTGACCAATCATTATAACTTCAGCGTGAGGCTATTGTAATCTGAACGTTAGTTTTTTTAATGTCGTAGTAAACTAATTGAAAACAGCCGGTTCTCAGGACGCAATAACCCGTTTGAGTGTTAATATTGGTTGACCGACATGTTTGCATGACATTAAAAATGGCTTCACGATGGAACTGCAACTTTTCATAAAACTGAAACCCAACGCTCATGTCAGCCGCAATCTCTATTTACAGACCCACTGTTTACACATACAGACAGTGTAAACGAGGAAAAAGTAGCGGTCGGCGCCATAAACACAGAGAGTTCATCATTAAAATGCCTCCCGCCCGCCGAAGGACTCCTGGAGGGTTCCGGGGTCCTGTGTTTTATCTGCCTCCTGTCTGTCGGAAGCGCACGCCGTCGAACGTTAAACATGGCGGTGTAGTTTTACGATTGGCCGCGCCTTCCTGCGGGATACGAATAAAAATCACGCACTCTATAACTCACGAGGCCTGTTATTGAGAACAGTGACCCCTTTCGCCCTCCTCCCTCCTTCCCAACGGGCGTTGAGTACATAAATTTAATTTACGACCCCGGGAAGGCATTCCGGCGGTGAGCAGAAAACTGACAGCCTTGTCGACGACAACAACGGGTGCGGAACGGGTTCTAAGTGGGCAAGGATTTATGGGATCAATTGCAGCCCTCGGGGCACGACCCGCTGGACGTTTGACAAGCACTTTGAAGTTGGCCATCGCATCCTTTTTCGGGACTGGCCACTCACTTTGGAGGGGGCGGCAAACAAATAGCGAACAATTTAAAGGACACTTTTTTGGTGCATGGAATTGGGAGAAAATGGTTGTTTTCGGTGTGAATCTCATTGCACAACCTCATGAGCTGTTGACCGCAGAACAAGCCACTTTTCTTGGAGGGCTGCCGGAACACCCGCTCTCCCGGTTTGCGGTTTGCTGGTATATGCGGGTCAACTCCTGGAGTTCTGGTGTGTGTCTTGATTTAATTAAACAAAGTGTGCTCGATGGCTTTTCGGACACCCGGACCCGGGGCCAGGCACCCCGTTGGAAGTACGATACCGTGGAAATCTTATGCTGATGGGCATGGCGCGCAGCAAAACACTTTTCATTTAATTAGAAAGTTGGGCGAAAAGTTTTCACTCGGCCCGAGAGAGCCCGGGCCGACGAGGACGCCGGGGAGGAGCGACGACGTCGAGAATTTAATAAACCGCTTATCAAGCAGCGGCGGCAGCATTCTTCACGGTGATGTTTATTATTAAAATCAGTTGGCACCTCTCAGGAGGGCGCAAGATCAAACGGAAGATCGCCATTGTTCTTATGAGGACGTGTCCGACTGTGTGCGAAATAAGACGCTTCAAACGGGCGGGGGTTCATACTTTTCTCGGGTGCTGCTCCTTTTCGGGAAGTTTCGGGTTGGTCGGTTGGTGGTGCCCATCGTCCAAACTTTGATATGCGAAGGTCGCCTTGCACCGGAAGGGGTTTAATCAACAGTTTCAATATGTTTCGGGACCGACGACCCAGGCGTCAAGTGACGCGCTTGATAATTGTTTCCGGAATGTGTTTTGCTTCTCACCCAAAGGGAGAATGTTGTCAAAGTTGGCTGTGAGTGAAGCGGAAAACATTATCCGATGTGCTTCTGGCAAACAATTAGCAAAGTGTGAAACGGGCTACCAGGACCGGGGAGAAGAACCCAGAAATTGAGCTGGATATTGAGCTAAAAATAAAGTACAAAGTGGATCCATGGCACAGAAGGATGGATAATCAGTAGAAAACCACTAACCGTGGTGAGTGACTAACCTTTATGTAAGTAGTGTAACGAAAACTGAACGAAAAATGTATACATGTTGTAACCTCGTGGTTCAGTTGTTGTAAGTTTTTTATATTTTACTGAGTAAAGGGCTCTACACACTGGGAACGGAAATTTTTGAAAGTAAATTTCGGCACTTAAAGTAACGTCGAAACCACGTTTACACCGGTTGTCGGCGTTGACGACGCCAACTTCGTACTTGGAAGACGAAGTTGACAAAAATCACAACTCTACTTTGATGACACTCAGAAACTTTGGCCAAAACCTCAATTGAGTTGTCTTCGATAAGTTTTCAATAAGCTTAAAAGGGCACGTTGTTTTCTGTTGATCAATTCGTAGATTTGCATGGCTCACTGACAAACCGTCTGTCAAAACCACGACCAAGGTTCATATATGACAGATCTGTTACTCATTCAATAGTTTGGGAGTGAACTGTTTTGGATTTGAACAATATAAAGGTTCTGGTTCTTTGGCTGTAAGCATTTAACGAAGTAATGGTGGACGGCTAGACGCGCGACGAGTAATAAGTAAAATCGGTATCGAAATTCATTTGCCGCACTGTGTCGCCTCACTAAAAATGACCCAAATCAACATCTACAAAACGTTCATTGCGTTGACGTCACAATATTTTTTGCTGCTTCGTAAAAGTTTAGGAATCGAGCAAAAACTGGTAGTCCCAAAGTAGACCAAAACTCAAAACAAACCCCCAAATAGCTCTCCACCGAGTGGCTTCACGTGAAGTGATAAAAATGAATGATCGATAGCCTTTGGTTTTTCGTCGCCACCGATCGCATGAGGGGCCCGTTGTTTTGCTTTGTCCACCCATTTTACGTCACCAATTAGTCATATTATCAGTCCTGCCCGGACTCCGGTGTGTGTTGGGTTGGCGCCCAGTCCCATTTACATCTCGCCCGCCGAGTGGGGCACGATTGGGATTCGATTTTTTTGTCTGTGTCTCACAGTTCGATTCGTCTGTGCCGCTGATCGAATCCCATTAATCACTCGCCTGGCCCCTGGCGGACCTGTGGACGGTGCTGTGGACCCCGTCGGCCAATCAATCATAATTTCACCGTCAATTTAGGTCCTTGTGGCGACGGTGAGCCACCGCACCGGGATCTGGAGTTTAGCGATTGGCTCGCAAACGGCCGGTGGTCCTTTAATTGGCGAATCCTGCAGTAGGTCCAGCGAGTTTAATGTTGACCATCGCACGAATCGATATCCGGTCCCAACGGCGCCATCCGGTCTGCGAGTGTGTCCGCAATGAGCTGCAATATTTTTTTTTTCTGTGTTGAGTTTTCTTTCCACATCTTCACATTGACATTGGGAGGGCCTCTCGGAACCTTTTTGCTGATTAATTCATTTGACACGTGCGGACGTCGACCACGGGGCTTGTGGGGTGGCGCTGTGGTAAAAAATATTAGCATCTAATGGGCCCACTTGATGGTGACATTAATTTCGGTCACGATGACTAATAATGGCCGGCGGCAGGACCCTCATGGGAAAATCTTCTTCGGGTGCGTCCCCGACGGACCCACTGTGGGCTGGCTGGCTGTGCGTTAATACAGGATCCGATCCCGATGGACCCGTCATGAGTCGGTCCGGACGGAAATCCCCCTGATGGTTGGTTAATTAGGTGAGCCGTTTTGTCGCTTTGTCCATCCGACCGTCCTCCGATCGTCCGATTATGCTTTGCTCCGAAAAGGGAACCGAACCCAACCCCATAACGAGTCTACCATTTCGAGGACTTAATTGTTTCCCCATTAGTTTGAACCATCGGATAGCATCGGATAGCAGCCCATACGTCACCCACTTTCGGAGGAACTCCAAGAATTTGGAACTTGTATCCTGTTTGTCAACCGGGGAGTGTCCGGGAAACTTCGGCAACTATTCGGCCGGATGCTCGTTAGCACTCAAATTCTGTTTTAGACATCATTTAGCACATGGGACAGAGTGGGAAAAAATCGAGAGCCCATCCCCGGGCGGGTAATGGTCCCAACGAAACTTTTCTCGACTCTAAGCTCGCGAGCGAGCGATTCGCCGTCGCCGGTCCGAGGAATGAGAAAAGTTCAGCCCCGTTCCAAGGGTCGGACACTCGCTCGCGCGTTGCAACAAGCACTCTGATGGGATTCCAGAAACTCCATTTGCTTCGCCGTAATTGCATTGGAAGCCGGGAACGGCAGCACCGCGAAAGAAGTTGGTCCCGCTCGCGGCGAACTTCGTTATGATATGCGCTCGCGTTTCGTTGGTTCCATTTTTTTTTGTTCATGCGGAGTATGTTCATTTTAATGTTCTTGAGCTCCGATCGTCGTCCTCGGCGTCAGTGACGATGATTTGCCGCCACTTGGCAGCTAGCAGTGGTCGAGTGGACGACAATAAAAGTAGCATTATTTTAATTCAATTTCGATCGTGGATTTATGATGCGCAGCAGTTAAAGGAGGGCAGCATAAAACGGCTTAAGTGCTTACACTTCGTTCAGGGTCACCAGCCACACCAGGGCTGGTCCTTCATTTCTGACACCGTCCTCACGAAGGGGTTTCTGACGGCCCGCGTCATGAGTTTTATTACACCATCGACCGTTTGATTGCATCGATTGAGGGGGTGCTCCATCAAGATGCTCAGTCTTCACGCGGTTCAATGGGACTCTGTTTAAAAACAGCCCACCGCTTGTCGATGGCTCTCCAGGTCCTCTCAGAAGTGTCGCTCGCTGAAATGGCTCCAGATGACGGCCCAGATTTACGACGGTTGATCGCCAAGGAGTAAGAAAAGATGGGCCCTTTAAGGATGGCCCACGGAAAGATGACCTACGCTTGACGACGATGGCATCCGTTCGACCGTTGCGTGTACACAATTAGTTGCGTTTTGATTTCGAGCTTGGCTGCACATTATAGCCGAGCACGGATTTGGTGTCGTCTCAGCCGTCCGTCTTTGATGCCGACAACCCCGAGGGATGTAGTGACGGCCGGGCGGTTCTTAGAAGACGCTACTTAATCTTACATTTTATTGCACAACACTCACAATTGGGGTTTTGTTGCCCAAAAAGATTAGACCAATAGAATGTCAGTCTTTTGAATAAAAATATTCTTCGCTTAAAGAAGGATCGTGTTCGAAACAGTATCAAAGTGTGCTCGAGTTTCGTAGAACTCGGAGTCTGTTTTGGGAAGTTGACGCCCTTGCGCGTTTGTGACGTTCACCGTCACTGCTCACTGAAGAGCTCCACGCTCTCTCTCTCTCTCTCGCGCTTTCCTCTTTAACGTGTAAAATACAATAAAAACGTGAAACCCACCCAGTGAATGTAACGGACCTGCAGTGGGCTAGAGATTTCTATATACGGACATGGGAACTGAGATACTGTTCGCGTCCATCGAACCAGTATCCTTCGCCGCGTTCCGGAAGCTTTATCTCCCGGGTCTGGTGGGTCCGGGGAAAACGAAATTGGTAGCCAAAATTTATGACTTTATTTATTTCGCCCGCCCGAGAAAGAGATAAAGAACCGAAGAAGACCGAAGGACCCCGACGAGAGAGGTGTGAGTGATCGAGAGAGAGACCATTCGGCCGCGCGACCTCGAAGTAGAAATTCTGATGATGGAGCTCCGGAAAAAATGGTTGGCTGAACGTAATGTTGATTCGAAATTCACGCTGGCGCAGGCGGTTTGGATGCACCGATCGACGTCGAGCATAAATCGGTCGGTCGATAAAACGTCGAAATGTAAAAAAACGAGGGTCGTTTATCCTGCGCGCACACTCAACGTTAATTCGAACGGTTCGGACTGTTCAGCTTTTTCACCGGGCGACCGTGTGGCACTAACGAAGTGTGGCCAAATTTAGGGCCAAACTATTTCATTACTGGGGCCAGTTGGGATTGGGAAGACGTTGAAGGGTACATGTGTCTGACGGAGAGAGAAAAAACCCGTCCACCGAAGCTCGTTATTGTCTTCGGAACTTTCTCGGCAGCTTTGTTTGGTTCGCCTCGAGCGACCGTCTTCGAAGTAATTTCTTTTGTCTGGGCCACCAATCGTCGAGATGCGTCGCTTCGCCCAGCGGTTGGGTTCATTTGGTGTCCGGAATTTATGGTAATGGGGGACCAACGTCGGTCGGGCGTTGGGAGGCCCCCAAAGTTCTAAAGCCACAAACATCTCGGGGCAGCTTCGATCGCCAGAGCGATTCCATCCGTGCAGCTCGTTGGGCAGGGCTTCGACGCCATAACTTTCCCCCTTAATCGCTGGAAGAAGTCCGCGCCGGTCCCGGGGAACCCATCGACAAGACCGATGACAATGTCCTGTCCGAGTTATGGTGCACGAGCAAATTATTGTTATGATGATTGTGGCACTAAATGTGTAACTGGTTTTTGCTGTCCTCTGCCTAAGGTTCATCGTGGCTTTTGGGAGGCCCCAAAAATAGTGCATAATCGAATTTGAGGAGCCCTAACCCCGAGGCACTTCCGGTTGCCGCGCTTATCTGGCGCGAAGATCGGCAGACGATAGCTCCGCAACGACCTAATAGCCCGCCCGTAGGCATTGTAAAACCATCGGCCACGTGTCAGGATCCGGAGGCTCCATCCGGCATTCGGTGGAGTTTCCGGTCCGGTCCAGGACTCCCATCTGCCATGCAGCACGCTCGGGAATGCAAATATTGAATAAAATTCAATAAATCGTCTCGGGAATCGACAAAAGTCACGGGCCTTACAAATCACCGATCCCCGAGCTTCTGGCATTCCCCAGGATGTGGACTGACCCCGCGTGGCGTGGGGACAGCCAGTCAAACTGGCATTCCGGGAAAACCCGGATAGGGAAACATAATAGAAAGTGTCACCCGGACCCGGGCGTTGAGGATAAATTGTTTATAAACTTGAACCCCATTTTCTTCGCCAAAGAACGTCAGTCTCAGCGTCGATCCCTTGGGGCCCGAGGGTAAACTTCTTCACGACGACGGCGAGGTTCCAGAATCGATTGTAAACTGCTGTTTGTCACAGAAACACGTAGATATTCACCCACGGCCCCGAATGCGGCTACGACGTGGGCTGCGTGGGCCAAACGATACGTGTGGCCCAGATTTGGTGGCGATTAAGATAACCTAGCGACCCGTGAACTTTGATCCCTTCACTGCCTGTTCCACCCATGGTGGAGTTCTCGCACCTGAGCCGGTTTACTGGGAGAACTTTTTGCACAACCATGTGCATGTGTGTCTGGGAACTTTTGGACTTTACAAAACTAAACAACTTCCACACAGGCAGCGAGTTATCGAGTTTTGGCTTGCAGCGGTTCGCTCTCCACGCTGGCGAGGTCCTATCGTATCCTGCCGTGCGGCGGGGCTTTGTAAACGAAGCGAAACTTTGAGCTGGTTTGTTTCGGTGATCGTTCGACTCGATAATTGCCAACAGTCACTGTTTATGAGTGAAGCATGTTTTGGGGTTGTTGAGGTTGCAACATTCCCCGTTTGGCTGTTCAACAACAAGGACGTACAAAATAAATTGTTTCTTTGTTTAGCGATCTCATAAGTGAAGGTAAATGATACCGAAGTGGGTATCGGGCATGGATTCACGTGTCAATTACCAAACGGTGGGCGATGCGTGCCATTCAACAATTTAATCCCATCGCCTCGTGCGCGTTGACCCCGACAACTATGCTGCCGACGGCGGTGTATGTGTTTTAATCTCCTTTAAAATTAATTAAAACTATCACCCAAGCGTCCACTTTCATCGACTCATTCCGGTGTCCGGTTCACATAGGCGGAGCGCGTTAAATGGAAACTGATTGATCGGTGGAAAGTAATCATATTGGTAGCCCGGATTCGGATTTCGCTGATGCATTTCGACCCGTGAAAGACCGGCCACACGGTTGCAGTGCACTCGAAACCACTGTGGGGCCTACGGGTTTCGGGCAAACACAATCTAAGTGCGTTGGCCAACCGAAAGTGCCGTGACCATCGTTTTGCAACCCCTAAACGGTTCGGAATAGGCTCGGAGCGGCCTAAAAGCTTTGATGATTTTTGCACAATCCATGTCCGATTGGTTTGATTAAGTGGATCGAAGCGGATTGGCGACCGTTCGTGTGGAAAGTCACCGCTTTTGGCTGGGTCCCTCGGTTCGGCCCCACATTTAATCCGCGCACCATAAAAACATAGTTTTTGAACTACATACAGCTGCAGCTGAATTGCACTGTTTTCATGAACCAATTATAAAGTAAATCGCTTTTCTAGTTATACTGTTGGCCATAAACTGTTATGTGTTTTATTGCTAAAACACAGACAGAGCCTGTCAGTCTGCGCATTATGGCGCTCTTCTGCTCGCTCTTTATGGCAACGATAATTTAATAAACAGTGCATAAAACAGTTAAAAATTCATCCCAGCTCGGTGTTCGGCTCTCGGGCATAAAATCTTTAATTACATACTCATTACCGAGCAACAATGCCGCCGTCCCGTCGAATCCGTACACGCAAACCCATACAGCGTAACGTACGGAATATAATGAAATAAAATATGATTTCGACTCTCGGCTCGGCGCGGCAGGAAAGCAATTTCGAGCCAATTTATCATCGTCGGCGAGCATCGGTAGCCGGAGCCTGTGTTCTGTGTCTGTTTTGCCATCTCTTCGATGGCCCGCGCTGGCTCAGCAGAAATGAAGTTTCCGAGCTCGCCGCGCTTGGCGATAGCTTATTTCCGTCAACCGCCAACCAGCAGCAGCGACCATGCCAAAAGCAGCTTCACGCAGGAGCCTTCTCGTGACGGGGAATAATTATGCAAAGGATGCGTATGGAGATCGGTGGCGACCGGTGGGGAGGGTGATGCTGTTCCGGCGCCATTCGGCTGGCTGGTTGCGGCGGTGCACCGGAAGTGAGCGAACTGTTGTTAAAGCGCGTAGTATTTTATGTGCCGCTTTCTGGTTGACATTTTTTTTTTTCGGTTCGTTCGTTTGACAGCTTGTCATCTGCGCATACCCACCACACACGGAGGGAGGGTTCCGAGGGCCGATGAAAGTTGTGCCACAAGGCCTGTGGGGGTCTGTTAAAAATGGAGCCGTTTAAGCCGTTCCGGAACGTGTATGCTAACGACGTGAGGAAGTTAAACCCGACCCAAGGTTCTGTGAATAGGTTTAATGAACCGCCGCACACAGCCGATTTTTAATGTTTTTTTTAAAGGTTTTGATAAATATTATAGCAATAAAAAACAGAAGCGTAATTAAGTAAGGTTTTGCGATAAAAAAGCTTGATTTGGTACGCGCTCTACGAAGCTTACAGACAGCGAGTTCGCTACATACCTGGCTCCACACTAATTGTCTGTTTGTGTTTGTGTATTTGTGTGTGTTTGGGGTCAATTTAAGTTTACTTCAACCGATAAAGGACATGATAGGCTAGCGATCACACTCGACACTATGAGACGGGTCCGATGGGTATTTTTATTATCAAAACACAGTTTACCACACGTACACTAAGAGTCCGTCCGATCGTGGACGAGTAAGTAAGAGAGACAATTTGACAACATAATTTTGACACACCTATAGCTACTCCAAATACATTCAATTCTGGGGGAAACGGGAGGCTAGAGAATTGGGCTGGATCGTGGGGAACTTTGTGGTTCAAATTTGAAAAATTTTTCTGTTCGAGGGGTTCTAAACGTTTATCGCGCTCTGTTGAAGTAAACTTACCTTGATCGTGGTACGCGATCGGGTGTAGAGTATTTGCGTGCCGTACTTGGTGGCCATTTTTGCTACGTGGCCTACGTTGCGTGTCTTAAGGAGTCGAACTAGAAGCCTGCCGTCCCGATCGCGCTCTGAGGTCGCTCTGTCGCTACGTTACTGTGTTTGTTATGTTGGTTTGCTGTTCGTTCTATTATTTGGTGCCGATTGTGATGTGTAAAAAAAAATAACAATTCCACTTCGAGTTCTCTGAGTCCGTTGTCTGAGTTTCGCGCGCCACGCGCCAAGCCGAAAGAAAACCGAATCAAACCGAGGAAAAACGGAAAAGCTGGAATGCAACGCAGAAGAAGTTTTATTCGCAAGGGAAGCGGCAGCATCATTTCAGGCGAGCTCGGTGATACCTTTCCGCCCCGGGCGGACGGATTGCAATTGACCCAGTCCGGGAAAAGATTCGATAAAATTCAGTAGAAACTTTCTCGTACCGTGCCGTGTCGGAAAATGCCATCCATCCGTCCGCGAGAGCCGTCCGCGGGTCCCTACGGGCCGGCTACACTTTCACGACTTTGTGCACTTAAGAGGCAATTGTTTGGCTGTGGTTTGCCCGGCGACTGCACTTTGGCGAGAACCGTCCGTGCTCGGCCACCATTTTGTATTTTTATGCCATCGAAAATGCACACTGTTTTGTGTACGACGATGGCCCGAGCACTTTGCATTGACCGGGCCGGTGGATGGCGGGTGTTTTTCTTTTCGGTTGGCCCCGCTCACTGTCTGCAGCTGTCAGGCAGTATCTGTGGCCATCAGCTCGGTGGAGAGTGGCCGCTCATTAAAACCGGGCGGTGGTGGTTCGCAAATGGCGAAAACCACGGGTGAAAATGGCCGGGTGGCGAGCGAGAGCTTCTCGAAGTAACTCGAATGTAAACAGGACCGTAATGCCATTAAATCACAACCGAGACGGACGCGTTCCAGCCCGGCCAGGTCCGGGACGACTCACGACGGCGGCGACACTGATAATTACATTTTAATTGAATCATATTTCGTGCGGTAACGAGGCACTGCTCCGTGGCGATCGTGCACAGCACCGGACTGGATGGGGACAGGTGGTGTCCTTTTTGCTACTTTGTTTTCCCTCCCGGTTTTTGGGTGCCACGATCGAGCTACGTGCTGATGTGGGGAAGTCGCTACACGACGGACACCCTTGTGGGGCATCCTTGGGATGGAAATCGAGGGAACGGAAAAAGAGAGAGATAGAGAGAGAAAGAGAGAGAAAGGAAAATACCAACTTTAACCAGAGAGAAAGACGAGACGAGCAGGAACAATCGGTTGGCGATGAAAAAAAAAAATGGAAGGGAACTAACAGTTCTACCGGGAGAGACACGGATGTACTACGGACATTTTTGATGGGGTACACTCAACCGAGGACGACATCATCTACCGGAAAGGAACGGGGTGACTGGTGACGCCGCAAGAGAGATGCTTTTTCGATGGCGCAGTTACGTCCCCGCTGGGTGACATTTAGAATTGGCACACAAAAAGGTTTCGAGGAACGGCCCAAAATCGGAAACCGAGAGAAATGCTCGCGAGAATCCGCGGTTCCACGAAGGAAAGTGGTGCCCGCATTATTCATTTACGGCACGGCAAATGAATTGATGATGATGATGATGACGCAGAACGTCCGCGGCATGTCTGAGAACGGATTTTGTGTTGGGTTCGAGACTCTGGTCGGCTGTCTCGGATATTTTAAAACTTCAGCCAACCAGTTTTCGGAGCTCAAAAACGACAATCTGTCACCGGCACGGCATAGTGGACGTAAACTTTTAATTAGAACCATGTTCACCTTCACACGTCTTGAGCGCAAACAAAAGGGGGCCGACGGATGGCTGGACTGCCACATACCGGATGCCAGATAGCCGACGTCGGTGCTGAATAGACGCACTGGAGCGAATGAAGTCATCCGGCGGAGTTTGACCACCGACGAGGCGGTTTGCTGCACCAGACGTTTGCCTGGATGCACCAGATAACGTGGCGCACACATTTCTAATTAATAGTAATTAGAACGAAACTTTGGATCCGAGCTTCGGAAAAGTCTGCTTGGTGGACCGTTTTGGGACAGCCTTCCATTCTGACTGGTTGTATTTCAGCTGAATTCAATCAATTAGGACCTCCATTGTCCAGCCGTTGGCAACGTTTCGAAAGAAGTGAATAGTTCGCATTTTTTCAACACTTTCGCTCAATACATTTTGTGGAACTTTAATCACGCCTCTATCAGCCTGACCATCGGTCACTCCATGCGAAACATGCGTTATTATTCCGTCTCCGGCATGGATCAGTGATTTTCAATAAATATGCAAATCCCTCCAGCCCATTGAAAACCCCGCCGGCAACAGTTGGAGCTGGCGTTGTAAAGTTTATCAGACTCAGCCCAGGCCCGGGCCGCTGGGTGCAAAATCCAACTTTCGGCCCACAGGAGCCCGGAAGCCTTCCGCTGCCGGGCTGGCTTCACGACGGAGCTTCAGCCCATTAGCAGCTGGCTGGCTGGCTGGCTCAAGTTGTCGTAATGCAAACCACAGCCAAGCATTTCGATCTTGGCGCCGAGGGGCGATGCTCGGGGCACGGGTCTCCACCACACACCACGTGTCGACCGCAGACCGACGGCGCCTAGTGTGCGCCGTGGGTGACTAGGCGCCTCCATCAGTGCCCGGGGAGGGGTGTGAGATGTCGCGGTGTGGCCAGTGGTTATGATGCCGCCCAGCTATAGTGTGTGCCCGCCTCTAGAGCACAGATTTTGGGCCACAGAAAATAAAGCAATATTCCCGGACCCGGCAGCTTTTGGGCGTGTGCTGTGTGTGCCGGTCTAATCTAAATAAACATGAAGTGGCGCTTATCAGCTTTCGATCCTTTCGGCTGTCGAAAACTATGTACATATCACCGCCTCGCCGTCTTCCGCCCTCAAAAGTAGTGATACTCTCAACAGGAAAAAAAAAACACGGAGCCCAGGATGTATGAGCGTCGAGCGTCGGGAGAGTCCTCGCAGGGTGGCGGTGACGAACGCTTCGTCCCGAGCCCGAGTAATGGTGGTTTTAGTTATTTTTAGTTGATTGAAGTGGTTTTTCGGGCTTACTTACACTGCCACCCACCGCCCGCCGCACGACGGATTGGTCAAAGTGGATGGATTGCTTCGAGTGTTCGATCGATGATGGCCCGGTAACGACGGCGGTCTTGGACCGGTGTTGGTCCTCTCAACGTACGTGTGTATGTTTGATGAAACCGAAGAAAAAACGTATCATAATCCATCCGATTGGATTGCTTTTCGTTTGCACTGATGGGCACTGACGAAAGGACCCTTTCACTTTGACCCAGCCAAACGTTTGTCTCTCGAAGACCGAATCCGATTAAACGGACACAAACAGTTTCGTTTCGAGTGTGTTTGTCTTCTTGCTGTCCCTTTGTTTTCTAAGGGGCCATCGCCAATCTTGGCAATATGAGATAACAATAAGCGTTGTGCAGTGGTTCGAAACCCAATCGGAGATTGGGTTTTGGGTGCTGCTTTGGGGAGCAGTCAACTCGCGTGTCACGTGACCGACCGATTGGCCTCCGTTGGTACATGCTTGGGGCACGGAGCTCGGAAGCCACCAAACTGAACCGGAGGAATCCTTTCAAGCGCCCAACAGTCTTTTGACTAGCGCTCGCAAACTAAGGCTTCTCGCATTGAAAACTCCCCCCAAACACGCCACGGTCCCGGTCTGAGTCGCTCCGGTGGGGAGATGAGGATTTAAAAATGGAGAAAGAGGACAACTTGGCCACGGCCAAATAATAACGAAGTGCACAGTCCGTACTTAATCATCGTTGGGTAGTGGGGAAAACAACAGCAAGGACAATGGGAACACGGGAACCGGAAACGGCGCTGTCGTGCCGGATGTTGCGGTCGTGCCATTTATCATCTCGCGCTCTCAGATTTCCACCCTCGTTTTTTTGGGCGTATGAATGTTATTTATGAGTATGTGTTTTCGATGTCCTCAGCGCCACGCGCCAGTCCCGCGAGTTTTTACGGTATTAAGTCACCGGTGGACGATCGGTAAATAATAAAATATGATCGCAAAAAAACGGGGAAATAAATTGCATCCCGTGGACACAATGAAGTTGAGCGAAGCGCTCGAAAGAATTCGATTCTTTCATGTCAGAACAATGAGCGTGAGGAGGGCTTCATTTATATTCGCAAAGAATTTCATTTACGACTCATAAAGATGGGGCATAAAGAGTTGGCCGAGTTTGATGAGCAATGAGGCTCGAGTGATGGTGAGATTGAGGTGTCTTTCGTTGTCGTTGAGCACAATTGAGATGATTGTAAGCTATTCCAAATGGTTCTCCGGAGGCCATTGTAATATTATCGTAATGCCGATTTAAACATCTGGGCGTTTTGGGAGCTAAGATAAAAATTTACGGCAATTGATGATTCTTGAAAAAAGCCTAAGTGTGAGCTGAGAAATATAAGCGACGACATCGTTGAAACTATTCAATCCAGCGATCACCGAGCAAAGGGGTTCCTTGTGATCCGTTAGGGATTGGACAAAGAATTGGACAGTGACCCAGCATTAACCACAAAGGGAGTCGAGAAGGGTTCCTTGCCTTCTTCCAGTCAAACAAAAGCATTCTGAACTTCTGTTCTGTTGCTGGAATACCTTTCTTACGCAGGCCACACGTGGTTAGTCCCTATTTTGAAAAAGGACGAACCTTGTTTTGGAAAAGAAGAAACAACACTCCCAGGGGATAATAGTGCCAGTCGTCCTGCGTCTATCAAAACTTTGAATAGCATCAGCCGCTCGGAGTTTACTCGTTACAAACACGTTCCCTTTTCCTCACGAAAAAGAGGCACGCTTTTTTGGTGGCCCATTTGCACAACGATGGTGCTCCGGCTCGTTACTCGTGGTAATGAATACGTAACGGACCAAGCGGACGACACTCTGCCGGGAGACGGTGACGTTCCCGGCACATGACAATTTATTGTTTGACGACTTCTGTTCTGTCCAGGAGCTCGCTTGCGACTTTTCGGGAACGCTCAGCGGGAAATGAATAATGAGTGGACGCGCATCGCAAGCTCCCCCAAACGCCATACGCCGTTAACCGATTGCCCCGTTCCTGTGTACGATCCATTTCGTTGATGATTTCATGTTTGCGATTGCAGGTTTTTTTTCAATTCCGTTCCACTGTTTCGTCTGCCTGCCTTCAGTCGGTTCTGATTTGTGTGTTGAGCTGAGGTCCCGGTTTGAAACATTACACCGGTTGTCGGACTAGACGCGAGCGTCGCCAGAAGTGCTGACGTGGGACAAAACATGATAGCCCAATGACGGGGACGCCCATCAGACGCTGTGTCAACAATTGCAAATGACAGTCCCATCGTGTACCCGATCGTGAGACGCGCTCTTTAGTGTTTCGGTGCCACGAAGGCAGGCCGGACAGGAAGCGAACAAAATGTAAAGAAACAAACAGTGGAAAAGGTCGTCCAAGCTGCGGTCACGATCCCGGGTCGGGGACAGTTTGATTTCGGTTCGATTTATGCTCGGTCTTTGGCAGCAGTTCGGTTGTCGAACAGCTAGGGGCCACACTCGTCAGGGTTGTGTATGTGGTGGCGGCTGCAGTGTAATGTAGTTCCCCGCGGTCATTTGCTCCTTTTTCCCAAGGGGCAAGGCAATCAGGCTCCGTTGAATTCGTTTACGCCAGTCGCACACTTCCGCTTCCGGCCACCGCCACACGCGTGTGCGAGTTGCTGATGTGGCAGGAAATTTGCGCCCTAGCTTGGAAATTGACGACTGCAGCATAGCATGAAACCGGGTGGAAACGGGTGGCCAATTGGAAGCTAGCAATATTGTTGGCAATAAGCGAACCCAACCGACTGAAACGCGGCAACCGAGAACGCGTCTTCAGGATCGCCCAAAGCGTCTATTGTTAAACGTGGCCAACCGGGCCGGTGTGCCTCGGTATCTAGCCGTCGGTTTTATTACCATTTGCTTGATTGCGTTTTGCCACCCCGTGCACCGGGAGTTTTCGGTGGCGCGCGATGGAGACGCCTGGTGGCTTGTGACCACTTTTTGCGGAGCGTGGGTACGAGGGAACGAAAAAATTACACGCAAAGCACTCGAACATTGTCTTGAGTGAAAAGAGTGGCCCACGGATCCGGACACGGGCATGCATGTTTTGGGCTGCTCGTTTCGGCTTCCTTCCTTACGCGGGCTCTGCAGCGCTCAACACGAACCGAACTCGGTGTGCGCGCTGATGTAAAATGCAAATGTTGTGTTTTGTCCTTTCCGGTCTGATCGAATCTGTGTTCGCTCGAATCAGCGTTGATAAGCGGCAACGGTGGCAAAATGGAACGGTACGTCGAAAGACATTGCGCCAGGTGTCCTGTCGCCTTCCGCGGGACACCCACCAAATTCGATCTGATGTTTGTTTGGTTTTTGATTGCGTTGAGCGTACTAAGCGAAAGGGGTTGAAGCACGAGAGCTTGAAGCTCAGCGGGATTGCAATAAATGTGCGGTTAGTGACCCGAGGTAATATGTTTCTGTAACAATAATTTATTTCTTTCAGTTTTAAGACCATCCCATGGTCAGAAAAGCCGTGAATATTGATGAATACGATGCTTTGGATAAGCGATTATTTGTATCTTACGGTCTAACGATTGAAATGGGAGTAAAATCTATTGCGACTCAAACCTAAGGTCCACTAACTCAAACTCAGGTGGCAAACTGTTTGCGCGGGGACCGCTATTAATAAGCAAATTTTCCCGAGTTCCACGAACATTGGCGAATGGGCCCTCGCTCAACCGGCAAAAAGGACCTTTCCGAAGTGATTATTTCCCAACAATTATCATGTTTTCACGGGCCAACAGTTTTCAGTTTTCAGCCACCGACCGACCGAAAACATTGGTCGGCCGGCCCACAAAACTTCCGGTTCGGGTCCGTTTCGCAGTCCACTTCTTTATGCTGGCACCGACTTTTTCCAATCGTTTCTCGGCCGTGGGGCCACTTCTTTTAGAGGTGTAAATCGCGCCTGTAAAGTGATTTTGGATAAGAAAGAGGAGAGACATCATCCAGAAACCCATCCTCCCATTGTTTCGGTCTCTGCTTCGGATAATTGAGTGATAAATTTTAACGCTAATTGAATTCTGAGCCCCAAGGCTGGGCGACGGGACACTTCACCTGTCGAGCAACATGCCAGGTGGCAACGGTAAAATGATCACCTCGCGCAGGGGATGAGATGGGCTTAGATTGGTGGTAGGTGCAAATCATTCGTGAGGTTCCCCCCTGGACGGCCGGTGGAACTACAAATTTATGCTAATCTTCCAGAGGGGTGGGGTCCTGTGGCACCTGCACCAGCATTCCGTTCGGAAATGATAAATATGTGTCTCGATTACTTTCCCTCCCAGATTCGCCGAGAAGTTTTGCAAACAGCGAAAAGTTTCCAGGTTCCGAGCCTTATCGGGGAGAATTCCAATATGGCGTTGCCAGGGATATTGTTGGGTGTAATTGCACCATCACAACGCCATTGTTTGTGTCTCGAAGCGAGCATAAATATAAAGAAGATCCGGATCGATCGCGACCATCTTGTTCGCAGCACCACCCGGAAATGTTTCCATTCGGAAAATGAGAGAAAAATCGGTCCGTTTTTCGTACAGCAACCACAGAACAAACGGCACCAGATCATCAATCGTGTGCTTTGCCAACATTGGCCCCACGTCGCACAACATATCTGGACGGAAGTATTATCTGCCGCATCTCCGCGGTATCAAACTGTTGCTAGCCGAGGCGTGGGCCGAGAGCGAGAGAGGCAGCAATTGTTATCTCCATTATCCGCTCTACGTCGCCCTGATATGAGACCTAATGCGACGGTTATGGTTTGCCGTGCGATTTCACGTCACCGACGTAGCTTTCGCCATCGTCGGGGCATTTCAGCAGGCTCAGCAGGCAGGCAGGCTCTGGGCCATTATAAACGCCGAGGGGCCAAGGTTCGACCGCCCTCGGTGCCGATGATGATGGGCAAGGAAAGAGAAAGAGACAGACTGTAATCATAAAAATGTTTTATTAATATCTCGTTCTCCGCGCCGATCTCCATGGTGACGACCAACCCGAGCGCCATCTATCGTCGGGCGGTACCGGGCGTGGAACATCATTTATCTCGGCCCGGGGATCAGCGCCACTGCCGTTGCCCCCGCTGCTGATGAGGGTGATGATGGACCCCCTCGGAGATCTCCGGATGTCCGTGGCCGCGGCCACTCTTTCCCCAGTGTGTCCCCAAACAGTGCGTGGCACGTGCGTGCTAGGTGTGTTTGTGTGAGTGTCTTTGTCGATGACGTTTCCAGTTGACGTTTTGTAAGTATTGGGATCCGTTGACAGAATGGTGCTACATTTCGATTCGCCCATTTCTTGGCCTAGGTAATCCATCGCAAGGAGTGTTAAGGGCCGTATGGGTTGGGCCAACGAAAAACGGAACGATAAATTAACCTTGTCTGTTTCATTCACTCTCTCTCGCTCTCTTCGTCTCGCACGCCCGGCTCGGTAAAGTTTTATGGAATTATTGACAACTACGGTGCGAGCGGCCGGCACCGTCACGAAAGTGACACTGCGAAGATGCCATAAATTTTCCGATGCCATCATCACGCCCGCCCGCAAGGTTGTCGACCCACGTTCGGCTGGCCCCCGGCGGCTAAAACTCGTTCAAAAAATATTAATCCCCCGCCCGAAAAAGTTTTTCCATTCCGGGCGATTTCGGCCGACGGATTATGATTTTTGGTCGCCTTTTCGGCCGTCCAGATCGGGGACATCACACGGCCGCTCAATGGGCCGTTTGATGCTGCGTCTATTTTTACGCATCTCTTGCCCCACGTCGAATCGTCGCAGGCCAAGTCAAGGATTCGTCGCGCGAGTTTTCGGCCGACTTTTTGCTGAGCTGCTTGTTGATGTGTTTATTTACTTTACGGGCTGGGCTGTTTGTTCGCTCCGTTTTATTTGATTATTTTCACTTCTTCCTAGGGTCCCAACAAGAATTGCACACTTGTTCGACTGCAAACTACCGACAGAACTGTCTCTGTGGCCCCTCCCTGCTGTAGGACACTGGTGGGGTTTCTTCGTGCAAGCCGCACCTGAGCGTAAAACTTTCGGGCCACACAGGCACCTGAAGCCCACCGACCGACGTGATTTACTTCGCGCCGGGAGTTTTTTTTTCTTTTCTTCGGTTTGCGGGTTCGCCACAAGAAGTCCGCAAGAAATCCGATGAAGACGTAGAACCGCGCTGGGCGCTGGTTTGTCCCCGTTTTGCTCACCGGCCGGTTTATGGTCGGAGCCGCCGGAGCCGGGATAACTTTACCCGCAAGCCATAGGAAGTCTCCGTGTGGTCGGCCCCGGCACTGACACATGCGTTTTTTGCTTAAAAATTCAACTGAAAAGTTTTGTCCGACTATTTTTTTGAAGCCATTTTAGTCACTTCGGAGCTCGAACTTTGATCGTTTTTGTTCGGGACGATTAAAGCTGGCAGGGCAGGGACCCGCAAATGGTGCTTTCGAGCCATTTCGAGACCCGAAGACATAAATCGGGAACTATTTTTATTGCACAAACTTGCCCCATGATGATCTAACTTTCATCCCTCAGAAAGGTGCTTCAAATATTCATAATTGGTTTAATTCATTCAGTCAATTTAAATAACAGAAAAACATCCCTTAAAACAGTCGTGGTTGGCTATTTAAAGGATGATGCTTTACATGACACGTGATAGTTTATGATTTATAGTTCCGTCGCCCGCGGATTCGCCTTTGTAAGACCACCATCATTAACATCATTTATCATAAGCCTCGTTAACCCTTCACGTTGGTTGGTGGTCCAAGACGCGCACCTTTCGCTCAAAGAACACCATCTTTAAAGGGTCGATTAGCGCGGCCCGGTGATGCTGTGGCGACGTCTTCACCTCGGGCGGGAAATAATTTCATTTTTTGGCAACTATTTGCCCATCGTTAAGCGACGGACGACGACGGAATTAAACTAATTACAGCCAAGTGAAAGCCCCGACCCGAGCCTGCAGGACGGTTGCATTGTTGCGCCGCGCCATTTATGTTTCGCGTTGTCGAGTATTTTAATTAAGCAGCGCCCTTGCGTGCGTCTTACACAGCAGTTCCCAGCGCCAGCACCATCCGAGACAAAATGGTTCGTGTTTTGGGTTGTTGGGTTTGGCGGAGAATCATCGCCGTGAATACCTCACACAGCACACGGCGCGTAATCGGATCGGATGCCTGACTGGGGCGGATGGTGGTGGCCCCGGCACTCTAGTGAAGCATAGCGTACGTTCAACTATGGGACGTCGCCGGGCGACCGGCGTGCATCGAGTGCAGCGAGGAGGTTGGTTGGCATTTTTGGGCCTTTGGATGTTCTAAAAATAATAACTTTTATGTAGCGTCCGCCGGCGATGCTCGCCGCCATGACACAAATAAATATGAGCGAGGTCCGTGCGGCTGGTAAACGATAAGGAAGTGGCCGGCAGTCGCCATCTTGAGGGCCAGTCAGACGCAAAAGTACAGCCCTTGTGATTGACCATTAGTCATCGTCAAGTAGCGGCGCAGGGAACAGTGTAGCGGGAACAATACGGGCCCCCGGCTGTGACACATTGTACCGTGATGTGCCGTGACACAATATGCTAATAACACATGTCACTTGTCCACACACGCGCGAGCCCACGAGGAGCGTCGCCAGGATCTCGCGGGCGGTGGGTTAAATCGAATCAGCAAACACATACACGTGACGCCAGGCACGGGATGCCGGGTGACAAATGTCGGCCATTCAGGTCGGTGTAGCGTCGGGCGATTTGTCAGGATTAGCACTCGTCCAGACCGAGACCGAGCAGCAGCAGCAGCAGCAGCTGCTTAGTGTGTTGCGCTCCGTAAAGTAGACGTTGACGTTACTTCCATGCATTTAAATAGCCTTTTTCACAACTTCCGCTTCCGCTCGTGGAAAGATGGTGGCAATCAATTAATCATTATTGAAAGAATATTCACTTTGCTGAAAGGTCCTGGCCATTCCAACGTTGAAAAGGACCGAGGGTAAAGTGGTCCATTTCTTCCGGAGGGCTGGTCCGGACAACAGTGAATGGCACTGAGCACTCAATTGTCCTGCCCGCCCGAGGCACTGAGTAGAGTATGCACATTTTATGTTTAATGGTGCATAAAATGGCCGCACATTCCAACGCAGGGCAAACGCAGGCCGATAGCCGTTAATGGCTTTCGAGCCCTCGACACGAGAAGGAGCAACTTCTTTCCCGCGTGGCGTCGGCAATCGGCGAAGGCAGAAGGGAGAAAAAATAGCTGAAACTTTTTTTCCATCTCCAACCCACCGGAAACGGAAGCACGCGGAGGACCAACTTTCTGACTCGTCATTTTTGGGATTTTACTTTCCACGATTAATATTACTGTGATGACCGTGGCTAACCGAAATGGGCAATGAATCTGGAGGGATGGGCGCAGTGGGATCAGTTTTCCTATTGATGACGAGTCGCTAAAAACAAAAGACCTCAATTTATCTGCCGACCCCCCCACTTGACATTAAAGTGCAACCCCATCGGAGATTGTGCGGAGGTCTCTCCGGTCCGGCTAACGAGCATCCCGGAACGTAATTTGGGTGGTGAGCTTCGAAACGCGGCAACCGGCAACCGATCCGGTCGGAGCATAATATTGACGACAGAGAGTCGCGTGCGCGACCCGCTCCAACTTCCAGCCTGGCTGGCAGGTCCGGGTACTAATTAATTCACGATACTCGCCCCGCGCGATACCGCAACAACTCGGCCACTCGACCGTAATTGGACGAAAATCAATAGAAAATGGCGAAAGACATTTTACAGCGTCATCCATCGGCCGTCCACCACTGATCGAAGCGGATCGATTTTCGGGCACGGGCGTTCCGGCCGGGAAAGTCATCGGCTTCGTCGTCCTCGTCGTTATGTAACGTGAGTTCAATTATTCAGCCTCAGGTTCGGTTTCTTTCCCGGCCGTCAGCCGTTATGCTGCGTGCTTGCTCCGGGTCGCCCGGTCCGCCGTGAGCCAGGAGCGGATTGCACCATCGGGCGAGATGCATCACACGGCACGGAGGAGAATAAACAGTATCGCCAGGCGGAATCGCATTAACGATGGCGACGATGGCGATCAGGTTTGCTTACTGATGTTGGGCCAGCTGCGATGGGTTTTATTTTTGTTGAAGAAACAGTGACTTTCGGTTTCTGGTTCTGTTGCTTTACTGTCTGGCCGCAAGCGTTTCGATCATTTCGAACCGATGCAACCGACGTTTGGGCCGCGGTGTGCCGAGAATATTGAAATTTCTCTCGCTCCACTGTGCAGCTTGTCGGACAGTTGAGTCTCGTTTTGAAATATAGGACGTTAATGGACGGTCGGAATGTTCAAGCTGAAATCGGGCGCATTCCATAGTTTCTTCGTTTTATTTTTGCTCCGTTCAAATTTGCATCAAAATGATTGTTTTGCTGTAAAACATTTAGTAATATATTTTAAAAATAACATAACACTGCTAAAAAACTGCTATTAGGTCTGCAAATTAATTAGTTCGGTTGTAATAACCCCTCTTTTCATCTCCAGCGACGATTCCCGTACAGGAATCTCTTTTTACTGCCGTACAAGCAGTAATGAAAAAGTCTATAACACAAATTAACAATTGAACAAAATAACTTTACCAGGAACAAAACTTGATATGTTCAAATGCTTAAAACAGGTTTTGTTGATACTTTGACCAAACAATCTATACTGTGTTAGATGCGTAATGATAGGAGCTATCAAACACATATTTCATAAAGAAAAAAAAGGGTTATATTTAGTGAGTAACGCCATCCATACGCCACCCGCACGAATTAATTTGCAAACCCAATACTTATTGACTTCTGTTTACGATCGATATGCATCAAAACCGGTCTCCAACATTGCACTGCGATTTACTGAGCCGGGCCGAGTGTTTGTTATGCAAATTTTGTAGCCGGCTCTTGACCGGCACAGGGATAGCGGACACCGTACGGACACCGCGCCATTAAGCATCGAGCCAAATTTCGAATGAGAAAGTTTGCACACTGCTCAAGCCTCGGTTGCTGCTCCGGTTGACATCGACTGTAACGATGTCTCCCTAAAGAGAGAACCTATCCTCTACGTGCGCCATAATAACATACACTCCGTAATGACTAATTAATTGACTCGCGGCCCCCCATCACTTATGCAACGGTGCACAACATTAAACAGCACCCAGCTAACCGTCCAATCGCACCCGCCGCCCGGTTGTTTCCACTTTGGCAGCATAAATTTGGGGAATCAATCTGCCCGGTTTTGGGGCCTCTTCAGCCGACAAGGGGTTCCCGATTTTGTTTGCTTATTCCTCGACCGGGATCTCTGTTCTGCGCCGTGATCGCGTGAACATTGTTGATGCCGGGATGGTTTGTGTTTCGGTTTTGGGTTTCTTTTTACGGCTCACGAAGCACACACCCGGGTGCTGTCTCTTTCCCGCTGCTGGTTGCTATTTTTGGACCCAGAACGAACCAATTTACGCGGTCAAGTGGTGAAGATCTTCTCCAATAATTGTAGTACCACGACACAGCCGCAAAGATGCAGCAGCAGCAGTGTTAAATAGGAATTCCGATACGAGGCCAGACACGAGTCGGAACTCACCCTACTAAAGTGAGCGACATAATCATATCCTAGAGAAATGCACGCTGCACGGAATTTATTGCAGCTTTGTGGCCATTACATCAGACGATGCTGGTGATGGGAACGTTCTGCTTCGCCACGTCATCACCGACAGTCTGCTCGCAGTTATTGCGTCACGGAGCTCACGCACGCGGCACCGAAACCAGAAACCTGATGTGCCGAATGGCATTCCGCCGGGCCAGACAGCGACAAGGAGCTGCTTTTCTGGCGGTGGCCGCTACCGACGAAACGAGGAAAGTGTATACATAATATATAAAAAAAAATAACACACGAAACGGGAAACCTCAACTAAGCCCTGGCTGGCTGGCTGGCTGGCTGGCCATTGATTGATCGTAAATTTTACATTAAACACATGAAACATAAAATTTAATATCCACTGCCAAGCAGCGGGTAGCATTGCCGAGCCCGGCCATGGGCCATGTAGCCGGGTGTCAGTTAACGGATTTTGAGAAATTTCGTCGGCACGGAACGAACCAACGGACGGCCGGTATGATCGACGATCCGTCGTAACCGCAGCGCACGCCTTCGCAGGAAAAACCGGGTTGATCTTACGAATGGTTTTTTTTGGGTAATTCCCCGAAGAACCCGCTCCGGTCAATGTTTATCCGGTCAACGGTCGAGGCTGAGGCTGACGATGACAAAACGGTTAATTATGCGAAGAAGTTGGGATCAGACAAAGAACTGTCACCCTTCACCCGATGATGGCCCGTCCACTGATTGGCTTCCCGAGCAGTATTGCCGACTTCCGAATGGATTAATTAGAAATTAAGGGCAGCCACTAATGATTCCGTCGATGGGAGTCGCTATTTGTGCGCTCGGAATGGGCAGCTTGCAATAAATCATCGCCATTCGTCAACCCCCGTTTTTCCGAGACCTGAGGGAAGCCCGTTCGCAGGACGGAGTCTATGTCACGCCCCAGCTCCCAGCATTGGCATTGTGTCCGGTCGGTCGATTCGGTGACCCGTTTTTGATTAATTTTCCGATTAACTGCGACCCGGTAGCTGCGCGGAGCAGGTTTTACGACTCGGCCACTACGTGGCACGTAGTGGTCCGTGTTTTTGGCCCAGCTCGGGATTCGATAAGCACGCCCTGCCGAGGTACAAGTTAATTAAACTCGAAGCTCTCTCTTTCTCTCCCGTGTGAACCATTTCTCCCCACCGATTTGATGGCGCACGAAGTGGGGCACAGAAATAGATCGATCGAACGGAGTGCGGGTTCAATGGGGCCGAATTTCTTTATAATATTTGCTACTGGAGTGCCTTCGAAAAAACATCAGTGGATCTGATCGATCCTAGCTTGTGTGCCAAAAACCGTCCTTTAATGGGGACCTGCCCCGAAAAAAGGTGAGAAGAAGCACCTGGGACTTGGGTTCGTGACGGGCGTCCTTGTCTCACAATGTTGCAGTAGAATCGTGCTCCGGGAACTGCAACGGCACGCTGACGACGATGAGCCTGAGCTAAAGTTTTCGGACACGACAAACACTTTGGCCCGGCCCGGCACCGGAAGACCGGAAGCATATTCTCTTTCTGCTGCTGGGGTGCAACGCGGCGAATCGGCAGTACTTATGCCTGTCTGCACCGTCTGCTCTGGCTCCTCGAGGCTTCCAAGGCAAGGATGCACGTTCGCACCTCGCCACCCGGTTTCGGTGGGGTTGGGCCCTTCGTGACAGGTTTATTTATTTAATAATCACTGCAGAAACGGCACGGCAAGTTTTCGGCACACAGCTTGCCGGCGATCGTTACAAATTTTAAACGAATTTCGTTTCCCACGGCCGGGGCTTAAGTATTTAGCGGAGTGAACGTAAACTTTACGACTATGTCATGCATGCACACCGAACCCTAAAAAAAGCGAGTCGCGGATCGCGTGGGGCACCCTGCCCGAACGCAAAGCGAAAGCAGTAAAGAACCAACGACGTGGAACCCATTAACAGCCACTCTACAGCTGTCGAATAAGGTAACGAACAAACATTCATTTAAGCAACGAGCGCTCGGAATGGTAGAAGAAAATCCCGCCCGATCAAAGCAAAGCAGCGAAGGAATTGAAGCGAAATTGAATCGAAAACACAAAACAGATGAAAAGGAACTCAAAGGAACCAACAAGGGAACTAATCGAACGAACAGAATGAAAACGGCGGCCAAAAATGGAGCAACGGAGTAAGTAGGAAAGAAGTTTGTCAAACAGTCACCTTGTGTTACGAGATGGCGGACATTTATCGGGGGGGTCGCACCATCCGACCGGGACTGGCCACAGGACCCGCGCTGCAGGACCACTCACACACAGGCACAACGCGCGCACACACTCTTACACGCTGTGATTAATGTACGTGTCGGGAAAGGTCCGTAGGCCGGCGATGCTGTTGCTGCTGCTGCTGCTGATGGGCGACACTGCTACGCGCCGAGCGCATCATAGCTTCTGCGCGTTCCTGCGTCCCTGCGTCGCTTTGTTTCACTGTCCGTTTGAACCGCTCCACTCCAACTCTTTACGATCCTCGCGATCGCGATCGAGGAGGATCTGCAGACGATTAGAGGCGGACAGAGGGTGCCAGAGCGCCCGGGCGCTCGCCGTGAACGATTAGAGAGTGAGTAGTTAAAGTGCGGAATCGCTACTGGAGGGGTTATTTTTAAACTTTTTTGTGTGTGGGGTGCGCGCCAGTGGGCCGCGCGAATCGCACCGCCCCCCCGCCCCGCCCGTCTCCGATGTAGCGGAAATTTTTTGGCGAGATCCTGCGGCGACGGCCGCTCGAAGGCCGAGAATAGGTCGACCCACCGTCGCCCGGGACCGGGAAGCGAGGGGGGCCCAGCTGGAAGAGAGGACGGAGGGCCAAAGGCTCCCTGAAGAACCCACAGCTGACTCGTCACAACCTCACGTTCCCGCCAACCGGATCGCGGTGGGCCAAAGTGTGGTATATTTAGTATGAGACTCTCGCGCACGCGGTGTGTTTTATTTTTCCCGCTCGAGAGTCGCCGTGTGTCCGTGTCTTCTTCCTCGTGTTTTTCCCGCCCCACTTCGCCGCGTGTCGCGTGTGTAATGGTAGCCGTCCCCTTCAGCCGCCTTGGCCGTTGAGGTCCGTGGCTAATAAAAGGGTTATTTTTAGCACCGCCCCGTGAATCTGGATGGCCGGCGGCCGGGAGCACCGTGGTGGGCCAAACATGCCGAAGATGCTGGCTGGCTGGCTGGGCCAAGACTGCACACTAAACATCATCGATTAGCGCCGCCGCAGCCGTAGTTATTTGATCTTCCCTTCCGTGCGCTTCACGTGTGTGCGCAAACACCAATCAACTTGACAGACTACCACGGGTCCGGGTGGCGGCCGGGCCGGGAACCGGGCGCCGGACATCGTCGTGTGAGCGACGCAGTGACGGACGTCCTTCACCCTGGAGCGCCGGCGGCAAATTAATTGCAAAGTCAGGTGGGATGCTAATGAATTTGTTGCACTTGTTCGACCAGCACACGGAGGACGCGGAGGGTGATGTTGATGTTTTGCCCTTTAATTACATCAAAGCCTAATGGGTGCTTGAGAACTCGTTTCCCTGGTGCTGGTTCCCGATGATGATGATGGAGACGTTTGCCAATTAGATTGTCGCAAGTCGCAACTAGTCAAAAGACAATGCTTGTTGGCATCTGGAATGCAAAGGGAATTTAATTAGGGGGCCCAGTGCAACCCGGACGCATCGGACGGCACATTCAATGCAAGGACAAAGGTTTCCCCATTCGCAATGCAATGAGCCAGAGCCTGTACCGAAATCGACCCACAATGGATCCGATTTCAGCGATCAATCAGTGATGGATCCATCAGGGGTATCGGATCGTAGATTAGCAAATGTGTGTGGGCAGTCTTTTCCTGCCATTACAAAAGGACCCCGAAAATGGCGAACGTTGGAAAGGTTTTAAAATTCTCGCTGGACGCACGCCCTAATGGAAGGGACTAAAGCAGCAAAAGGACCATTCCGCTCGAATGGTCCCTGTCGCCCCTCGGATATGATTGGGGCCTCGTAATCAATAATCCATAACGGGGCGGCCGTGTATGTCGTGACGGACGTGATTACTGCACGACGCAGCACAGGTCATTTGTGTGTGCCGCCGAAAGGATTCTCTAGCAACACAGCCGAATGACCGAGGGCACACGAAGGGACAAAGAAACGGTTGAAACATCTCCCTCCAAAATGTTGTGTGTGGGGAACTGTGTACCGTACCGTAAACGGGGACAAAATTCGCCAAACAGACAGACAGCGATAGAAAGGTGGACCGACCGAGGACAATAGGTGTACATAAAACATACAGGGCGGCAGAGGATAACAGAGGCATTTCGGGACGGGTTGCTGGAGTGATTGGGTATTGGAACTGAGAGTAAATTTTACGAGAACTTACGGTACGAAGGGTTGGCTTTGGGATCGTATAAAATTCCTTTTAATAAATTATTTGCCCAAATGGAGGCGCATGGTACCTCTCTACCAATGATGGCGCATGGTACATTAAATGGGTGCATGGTAAATGTTGAAGATAATATCAAAGAAATAAGCTCGTTGTGTGCTTGAATTGTGATGAGCCATTTGCCTTTGGGCACTCAATTGAATATTAATTTTGGATCATTTGTTTCCGTGATGGAGACGCCTGGTGCTTCATTTCAATTCGTTGCCAACATACGTAAGTTCCCATAGAATTTACCATCACAGCGCAGCGCAACTAAGCTAAAGGCCAGAGGGTTAAGCTACAGGGTGAGGTTATTAGCCATTATTAGCCATTTATGTGGGATGCAAACTACGACACACAACGACACGGACAGCTGGTTACGGGTTACAGATAGTAAAGACAGTGATAGTGTTGGGCCATTACCAGGGTAATTATCATAAATTCCACAAACTATTCAATCTTTTCGGGACACTTTCGCTATGCATGCCGTTCGTCGGAGGGCAATGGTGAGCGCGGGACGCCGACGGCCTCGGAACGGGGCAAACGGGGGGCTGTGCCGGCCTCGTTACTGTTTGCTTGCTTGCTTCTTCGTACCCCGAACGTGTTTCACTTTTTCTTTCTCGCTCTCTCTTCCCTTTTGTCGGAACGCTACGCAATCACTACGCAAAACACGGTCGGCCCGTGCCCGTGGAATACTAACGAAACGTG
The DNA here is from genome assembly GCF_943735745.2 of Anopheles bellator. Classification (NCBI taxonomy): domain Eukaryota; kingdom Metazoa; phylum Arthropoda; class Insecta; order Diptera; family Culicidae; genus Anopheles; species Anopheles bellator. Next base: position 7,733,423 of record NC_071285.1, on the reverse strand, counting down.
TATTAAATTATTAACACTTATTATTTTCACTTTCACTCAACACTCTAGCACCACCGGCGCGCCGCCACCGCGTGACTGTTATTGATACTACTTTCTCTCGATTTTTGCTACCACCTCCGGGGTCCGAGGGAAAAAAAACCAAAATCGTGAACGTTAGCCGGCGAACATTCGTTCAGTTTCAGGCCTTTGGTTGGTTGGTGGGTTCGTGTGTGCCGGCATTCTTTTCACCACCCAAGCGCGGGATACAACTTTTTCCATCGTGCAGAGAGCAATTTGGTGGCCGGAAGTGGCCAAGTAATGGAACCAAAAAGGCTACAAATGGTCGAGGCACTGAGATGGGGAAAGTGCGCGCCTCGCAAAAGGCCAAAGTGCGCGATTCTTATCGGCTCGGTCGGCACCTTGGGAGTCGCTTGGAAGGAAAATATGAACCAATGGACCGATTTTTGGGCCGGGCCCCCATGCGACTTATGCTGCCTTCAAGGCGTTCGATTTTACAACCAAAGCGGCTGGGTCCCCGAAACCAACACATATTTTCGTTGACCTTCGAGGCTTTGAATCGAGTATTTATAATTTATGCACAACGATCTTTACTTGGTGCCAATTTCGAGCGGCAAGAAGTTTTTAAAAGGGAGCGTGAAAATTTTGCAAAAAACCACAACGAGCCCACAGCCGGTTCGGGAGTTCGGCATCGGCACACCACGGGAGTCGAGTCCGCCAACACTATTGACAAACGCAACCTTTCGCGTTGTTTGCAAGCAGCACAATGAGGCTCGTCGAACCCCCTCCGAAAACCATATTGTCGCGGTGTTGGGCGGGTTTATAGTTTTCGTTCCTTTTTTTTTTTTGGAAATTTTCCGATCCAAAAAGGCTTCGCTCGCCGTGGCCCTCTCTCTTGCGTGTGTTATCTCTCTCTCTCTCCGGCTCCAGTTTGCTACTTCTTAATCAAACATCACGGGGTTTTGTTCGCGACTACAGCATCCGCAACGGCATCGCGAAAAGCGCTCAGTTTCGGTGGCCGTGCCGGAGGAAAATCGGTGAAATGGAGAGCACATTCGGGGATGGTTGATGACATTCGAGCAGCTTATCAGTGCGACATCGAGGCGCGTCCTCGGAATGTGTAGCAATATGGGGCCTTTGCCTTAGCGGTGATGATGATGATGCATTTTCTCTTGGTTCTCGCGCACATTACACCTCCACGAGCACACACACGCGAACACACGAATACGGACTGATAACGGACTGCCAAGGAGCGCCGATTGAATGGAGGGTTGTAACATTCCCACACAAACACCAACACCGGATCGGTGCGTAGTTTGGAAATCACAGACCCCACAGCAGCTGTCTTTTTTCCGATCCCGGTGCGGCTTTGTGTACCTTCTTATCAGCTAGGCTCTGTGGTCGGTGGTCTGGCGAACGCCTACACACCGCACAGGGCTCCGTTCTATGCTCGAAGCACCACACACTGCACTGTGATGTGATGAGCACAGCACACCGAAGCAAGTCCGGAAGAGCTCACCGAAGCTCACCGAAGGCTACAAACATACTGACTGGCCTCAGTAACTAATGTCGTGAAGGGAGCACAGTTTTCCCTTATTAGCTTCTGCTCTCTCTCTCTCTCTCTCTGACTGTCGCTTTCTCTCGATATAGTTTTCCACCATTTCGACACAATCACACTGTGATCTACATTTTCTTGCCCATCAAATGGAGACAGAGATAGCGAGAGAGAGAGAGCAACACACAGAATGTTATGCGAGCGAGAGAGAGAGAGAGCAGGCGTGCCGGTGGTCGTCCTTTTCTGCTTCCTTCTCCAAGAAGGCGCAGGGAAAAGTCTCTCTCCAAACGGTTCGAGAGCGAATGTGAGGGGAAGTTGCGTGTCGTTGCGTGTAGTGGTATTGCGTTAGCCGCATTGTATTGGTGCCTCCACTCACACGTATACACAGGCAGTCGGGCAGTCAGTCAGTAAGTCAGTAAACGCACGCGGCGGTGACTTCGATTCGAACTTGTTCCTTGGCTCCAAAATGACACTCGCCAACTTGTAACTGTCAACCGGGGGAAGGGGAATCCTTGTGTGGCGAAGTGATGAAAGCATAAATTGGGCCCTAAGATCGTAAAACATAAAATAAATTAATTTAACATATTTTATGAGATCGTCTCGAAAGAGCCCGAGCTCGGTGCATTTGTGTTGGTGTTCAAAATTGGCCCCAATTGGCGGGTGTGAAAGGATTCTCATGGTAATCGATCACCCAGCCGGGGGTGTGTTCCGCCTCAAGATGGGAACAGCTCATAGAAACCTTCCCGTTTCATCACTCATCAGCTGTCCCGCGAGCAGGTGTTGGATCGGCGGCGACAGGTGGCTACGCGCCGCAGATGATGGAAGTGCCACTCTGAGCCACTCTGAGAGTCGAGCCCATTTCGAGCAGTTTCGTGCACTTTGGAGCCCTGTCAAGCGCTAACCGTTTTCGTCGTGAATGGGAGTTTAATTTGAAGACTCCACTTCGAAGGTCGTTTCGGAGGAGGGCACAAAGCATTAATTAAATAATCATCCGGGCCGACAGTCACGACGGATGAATATTTAATTCGTCAAACGCGCCCCGAACGGAGCGCCAATGTTTTTTTGTGTGGCCGCTCCTTGGGCTGGGTTTGTGTCCTTGCTGGCCGTGACCGAGGGGCGCGTTCCTATTAATTGCGTTATTGCCCTTCTCGTGGCGCGATCGACGCCACCCAAACGGGGCGTTGAATAATGGACCACATCATAACGGAAATGGCCCACCGGGGAATGGCCACTGCGGTCGGCATGCCGAAAAAGGAAGCCCGAACACGCAAGGCTTTTTTTTCGGAGCCCTTTTGCATTTTAGATTCCTGGACAAATCAAAATTTTATCATGCTGCACCTGTAACCTGGTCCAGCCGGAGGATCGGTTACTTCATCAGCCACGCCACCCCAAACCGGAGCGATTGGCATTTGCGTGATGATGGGTCCCACTGAGCATCGTTATGTTTCGTCCAAAACCGCCTACCTTCCCCCCAGTAGGGGGATCGATCTTTCCGAAAAACAAAAATAAATCGATCATAACAAAGCGGAACGTAATAAGCTCGTCTCGATCGGCTCTTAGCACGGCTGTTTGTTTTGCCTTCCCCTTCCTGCGCGTGTATGCGTGTGCTGCGTGGAATAATAAAGTCGGCAAATATTTACATCCACAGCTGCGTGGGACCCACTTGGCGCCATTCCCGGCCACCGGCCCGGCTACCTTTGCTAGCTCTTCTGCCGAAAACATCCCTCGCCAGTCTCGCCAGATGCAAGTGGCGTGCCAAAAACAAAACCCCGCCAAGCCGAAGCGATGTTTAAATAGCGAAAGCGAAAACCAGAAGCGAAGGTGGCCATTAAAACCACCCACCGCCGGCGGTAAACTATGTTGTGTGCCGGTGCGCCTCATGTGTCGCCGGTTTTATGTGTGTTTTTTGCGCCTTTTAATAACCATTTATGTTGCGCTCAGGGTTCGGGCCAAGTTTTTGGCATTACGTCAATCACCTACGTGCTTTCCAAAATTAGTCTGTCGGAAATGGTTCTCGGAGGAGAAAACTATTTTTGCCACATAAAATTAGAATGCATATTCAACATCACCTTAATGAACTGCATCACTTTACATACAAGGCACACTTTTCCATTTTACATTAGCGACAAGAGTCACGGCGCAGGGAACATTTATTGACCCAGTCTGCCATGGCCTTGTCACAGTTCATCCGTCCCGGCCGCCACGAGGCAAGTTGTTAATTATCTGACAATTAGCATGCAACTCAATCACGTCGCCGTCTTTCGGGCGCAGTCGGTCGTCCAAGTCCCCAATGCTGTGGCCTTCACCAGCACCACCAGCCACCACCATCGATTATCGATGGCTCTGGTGGTTCATTTGCCGACGCCGTCGTCAACTGGACTCGTCGCCGTCGAGAGTCGTGGCATCCATTTCCAGCCGTCCGTCCGTCCGTCCGTAGTCCTCGGAGACTAGAACAGAAGAAGTCGGCACGCGGCGATCGATTTCCGATATGTATATGTGAATGCGGCCCGTGCATTCCTCCATTCCTCAGGGTGGCCGATGGTTCCAATCTGCCCTTGGAACGCACCGACTTGGCCGGGACGCGATGGGCCTGTGGAGGCATTAGGTAAACATAAGTTTTGTTCCTTTTTTTCCCCGCTCTTAGCTCGTTAGCCACGCGGACTCGTGTGGCTCGTTCTCGGTTCTCGGCCTATGATTGAATTGTGTAGGTAACCGATCAACGTGTGGTACCTCATATACTCATACCAGACCTTCGCGGCCTCCAGAACGGCGCGGCCCAATAACATCATTAATCATGCAGAATGGGAAATGATTTCGACGGGAAATACCAAATCGAGCGAACACGTGGCCCGGGGCCCGATGGAGCTGACATTTGCACTTGCCAGCTTGGCGGATCGCCCTCGGAACGGCCTCGTCCTCAACAATGGCCTCGCATTTTGTCGACATAATGCCCATTAACACCCGTCGGGGACGGGGAGCGAGAATGCGGGAAAAGAAAGCGCCCGAAATGTTGCGATGCGAAATGTAAGGACTCCATTATTAAGTGGCCACTCGTTTCGGGGGTTTTGTTCTGAATATGATTGAATAACAATGCATGTGTTGTGTGTACTTCACGGGCACTGTTAACCTTTGCGTGCCGTTGTGGAATCAATAACGGGTTCTTGATTTACGCTGCGACCGTATAATCATGTAGATTAAAAATTATACAATTTCCTCAGCCGATCGATCGATGTGACTCTTAATGGAACGGTTCGAAGGTGTAGGCAGTTAAGCTAAAGTCAGTAAATGGAAGATTTAATACTCGCATTAATTTACCAGTTGGAGAAGGTGTTATTGTAATACTTTTCAGGATTGTGAAATTCTGCTACTTCAAACTATTATTAAATCTCTAGAACAAGAATCTGAGCACTTGGCCATGAAAGGATTATGAAAAGCTTCCCCAGATTAACCAATCAGTGACAATGGTGTCAGGGCTCAATCACGCCAATCTCGGCCGCCGAGACCCGATCTCGTTTTGTTTTAAAGTCCCACAGACCAACAGCTTACATCGCCGGCTCCCGGTGACCGCCTAATACCCTGATAAGACTAAATCGGGTTCAATCTGCATCTGCAAAGTTTGTCGATGCCATCGTCCCTCGTCGTCGTCTGTGGCAATCACGTACGACGTTTTGTGGCAAAGTCCCCCTAGCAGAAGCGCACTCGGAAAGTAAAAGCTCTTGCCTCTTGCCGAGGTTGCATCGCGAACGAGCAATTCAATTCTGCACCTTTTCAATCTGCGACCGATGCCCCAACCGAGTCTGGTCTGGTGCTTGAATCAAAAATTCATAAGCCTCGGCCCTGGGGCAACCACAGGCAAACCGGAGCTGCTGAATCCTTCCGATCCCGCCCGGTTTATTTATGAGTGCCGATTTAAAATGGACGCCTTGTCGCCTAGCGATTGGGAGCAAAAGTTGTTCTCTGTTCGCGCTCATCCTCCTGCACTCCAGATATCAATTAATGATCCACCGGGGTACACTGCTGCAACGGTGCAACGGCAGGACACGGACGTTGGAACCGAGAAAAACTCCCCAGGTTCGCCAGGAAGTCTCTGGTTGAAAATTAGTCACGAGCGCAAAGTTTGTCTTTCGTGGACGTCAGTTTGGTCGGGACCTTGCTCTCACTTCACGCACGTGGCCCACCGCGGTGTGTCGATCAAGCCGATGACTTGACGGACTTGACGGTGGCCGCGAAATGCTGCACACGAAGAGATTAATTTTCAACTTTGTTTCCGATTTTATCTTCCCGCGGGTGAGCGGAAAGTTTTTTAATCAAATCAACCGAAAGGATAAGCCGCTATCGACAGGCCACGGGGATGGCCCCGGGACCGGGCTTCTTGGAACGTTCGTATAATTATACGCTCGGTTCGTCTCAACCGGTGGATCCGTGATTAATGACGTCGAAACAAGTTGAAAAGTGCAGGCGAAAAGTCAAGTGAAGGAACATCTGGCGTTTACGGGATTACGGATTCGTGAACCCTTCAAGGAGCCTTCAAGGAGCACCTTGTTTAAACCGCAAAACTTCTGTAAACAAGAATTCATAGAGTAAGTTGTTCATCTTTCATGCTATTCTGTGAACCTTTAACTGCTGTTTCTTCGTACTGGCGGTGCATTAAGATGGCTAGAAGAAATAATAAACCACAACTCTTGGGCTACGCTACGGAACAAGCGGAAACGAGTGTCGAAACTACCATTACAAGCCGTACCAAGAGGACATGCTCTTCTTCGTAGCTAGTCTAACGGGTGACTCCTGGAAATATGGGGCTAAATGATGAGTGCCATAAAACTAGGAAACATACGGGGAAATCTCCCGAAACACTCCACCATAAGCAGCGGGGACTCACTGGACTACTGGACACGGCTACGGACGCTATCGCTAGTAGCGGAAACGAACAGGACAGAATCAAAGCTACCGAAAGAACCAAAGCTACAGAGCTACAACGGCTGCTCCACTGGACGCTGGAGTCAACCGGACTAACTACCACTAAAACTCTTGCTTCTACTGGCGACGATCGTAGATCGCCACCGAATACAACTGGGAACCGGGGGGGAACAACAACGCTACCGAATCAACTCGTGCGCCAGGAACGACAAACAGGCTTTTGAAGCAAAAACACACAGGGAGGACTAATACGCAAATACGTGTAGTGAAGTGGTAAAAGTGAAGCGTCTCAAAGTCCGTACCGTTCGGGCGTAGGCCATCTCGTTGGTCGCCTCGGTGAACGCTCGCCGCAGGCGCGATCGCCGGCTCTGCGACAGGGTCTGCGGGCAGAGGAGCACACCCTTTCGAACCCGCGGGGATTGGTGGGTGGGTTACAGTGTTTTAGTTGCGAAATGTGGAGCAGCAGAGCAGAGGTCCAGCAAGAAATTTGGCCGCCAGTTCGGCCGGCATCGATATTAGCAGGTATTGCGAGATTAGTTCACGATCGGTGACAGTTGGTGGACAGGCGCAAAGCATGAGAGCGATGCGATAACGAAGAGATAAGAAAACGCAAAAAAGAGAGAGAAAGAGAAAAAGAGAGAGAGAAAGGAGACATTGGTGGAACTGTTCTTGGCAGATGGGTCGGCGTCTACCCCAAAAACCTGGCGCTAAAATCTCAACACGCAACACGTGGCGTTCCGCTAGGCGATACTTTTTGCTAGGCGTGTGTTTTGCGTGTCAGTGGCAAGTGGAAGCAGCATTTTGTTTTGGTACAGATTGAAGCACACTAGTGCGTGACATCGCCGTGGACTGACTCCACCGACGTACTTACCGGCGCTACTAAAGCGGAACAGAAAACTAGAAGCGCTCAATGATAGTGCTCTACGCTTGGCTCTACGCTGCAGTTGCTGCAGTCGCGTTCGAACCCGATTATATTGCTGTGCACTACTCGCTAAACAATTGCTAGTGAATTTTGTTACTTAAAATCGTCTCTAATGTCTTCTAAACTATTGAGTGAAAATTGAGTTTTTAATTGAAACCCAAGGACGAAATCCAATTCAACTGTGGTTAATTCTAAAATTTTGGCCAATTTTGCTAAAATAAAAAAAAATTAAAATCCTGTGAATACACAAGTGGTCTCGAATGGTCTCGGGGCCACTCGGCGGTCTTAAAGCTTGCCACAGTGCGATGTGAAGTTGGTGATTGCTACACTAAAGACGTCGGTTCGGAATCACTCGATATGCACACACCTGTTCTTTCTCGCGCCTACGGGCAACCAGCTGGCGTAGTGGTAGTATTAGTAGTAGCAGTAGTAGTAGTAGTAGTACCAGAATAATGCGATATTATTGATAACAGATACGGTACGGAAGATTCGAAACGGACGATGACGAAAAGGAGAAAAGAGTTTGTGAGTTGGGAAGTAACTAATAATATGAACATTTAAATGACTGAACTTAAAAGGGTAATGATTATATTTTCCGACAGACTGAAGCACAGACTGTCCTCTCAGCCTGTTTCCAATCATTTCCTCCGAAAGTCAGTATCGATAAAATAATAAATGAGTTACCTGACAATTATATCAACCTGTCAATAGGCCGGCTCCCCGTCAACACACACCAACAGTAATGGTCAACTGGGTTAAGGTTAAGTAGCAGCTGGCGAACCAGCGAAAAAGGGAAAACAAGGACACTCGCACGACGCAGCCGGACCATGGAAAACAAATGGCCAAGCCAATCAACTCGGCCTCGGCGTTTCGTGGCTCGGAGCCGCTCAGTGAGCCGAAAACAAATCAAACGCACACACAGAGACAACAAACAACAAAAAAGAGGGAAGAAGATCGTCCGCCTGTCACGTGAAGTGATTTGGGATAACGAGCAAAATCATGACATCGAATTGAAAGCATCGATCCCCACCTCTGCCGCCCTGATTTCCCCGATGGCACGAACGCCAGTCATCAATCATTGTGCGAGTGCGACTTTCGATTGTTGTCACCGCGCTCACGCGTGTGCGGCAAATTGGTGTCCTTGTCACCGGTGCTTCATACGCACAATTCAAGATTCAGTGCCTCCGACTTCATCAGGAGCGAGAAATGCGGTAACGAAGCGCACCTTGCGCCACGTGTGCCGATGATCCGTGCTGATTAATGAAAAAAAATGGTTAAGAAACGAATGATATGTGTTCGTCCACAACAATGACGGGGCGCACACAGGCACGGCACCGGTGTTCCTGTTTTCTATTTTCGTTCCACGGCAGAAGGTGTTTTATTTTTGAAACAGCACGGAACACGTGTTCGCTCGTGTGCCGGATTGGTCAATGGCCCGCGCGGCGCACTATGGGGAATTTTTGATACAAGTTGGTTTCAAAGAGTAATTTTTATCACTCTTTCGACTTTGACAGATGAATTGTCGGAATCGGCGCAACATGGAAAGTTGAAGGTTCGGATTGCTCACAGCTAACTGTTCTGTTTTAGGAAAATATACTTAAAATTCTCACAATTTTATGACCACCTTTTTCCCATAGTGCGCAGACGCATGTGTTACATACGTTCTCGCTCATACGCTCTCTCTCTCTCTCTCTTTTACTCTCTTGCTCGAATCGTGCGTAACGTAGCCGGTAACGCTGGTAACGGCTGGAGCTTCAGCGCCCACGAAGCTTTCGTGGAGCGCTTTCATGGAAGAAAGACAGAGAGAGAGCGCACGTGGTTCGCGTTCAAGTTGCATGCAAGCAAAGCTTACCTGTTTGAACTGACGCATTCCACCGTTAATCCGCATGGAATCGGCCGCGATGCCGGCGATTCCGTCACCGGGCTCTCGGAGCTGCCGCAAGGACGAGCTGGGCATGGAGCAGGCGTGTGAGCACTGGTTGGCGCAGCAGGAAAGGGTACTCGCTTCGGGCTGCGAGCTCTGGCGGATGATGCGCGAGCCGGACGTGGGCGATGAGGTGATCAGTACGGGCGGAATCGTCGAGTGTTGGACGGTGAGTCGGCTGTGAAGGGCTGCGCTGCGGACACTCTCCTTCGAGACGGAGCGCGTCAGCTGCAGCGAGGACATTGGCGTTGTCGAGGCACGGCGGTCACAGTTGCGACACGCACGACACCGGTTGTAGGGGATGAGCTGGTAGCCGCCGCCAGGGCCGCCCCCACCCGCCGGACCACTGGCCGTCCGATCGGAGGCGGCCAGACGTCCTCCACCGCCACCGTCACTGTGACAGGAAGCGGACACAGCAATGGCGGGCGCCTCGAGCCGGCAGTGTAGCTCAATGTCCGGCACGGAGCGTGCGTTCTGTTGATCCTGTTGTGTGTCCTCCCCGGTGGCACTCTCCTCCGAGCCACCGAGCCCCGTCGCCGACAGCTGCGGACTGGCCAGGTACGTTGAGGTACGATCCTGCCGCATTAGCGTGGGCTTATTGGACGCCCCGCCACCACCGGTGGTGGTGAGAGTGGATTGAACCGTGGGATTCATGCCACTTCCGGAACCTCCGGCCAACATCGAGCTGGCCATCAACCCACCACCACCACCGGGCGACCCGATGCTGGTGCCCATCGTGGGCCCGTTGAAGGACGAGTGTGACGCCATCCGGGGGGGCTTGTTGATCGTCGATATGATGCTCGCCCCGGAAGTGGTCGTTGTGCTGCTACTGTTGTTGCCGGACATCACCAGCAGTGAGGCCGTCTCGTCCGAGCTGCCGTAGCCCGAGTGCGTCGCCGGATCGGTATCATTCTGTAGGGACATCCTTCTTCCTTTCTTCCTCGAAACGGTGCGTCTGATGCGATTGTCACAGAGAGGGTGATGGGGTGCGCGGTGCGTTGCTGGCTAACTTTGCCCTCTAACGAAGTTCACGAAGGTGCTACTCGGTGTCTCTACGGTGTGTGGTCCACGAAGGTGATGATTTGATTTATTTGGTTTCTGGAGTCTCTGGTTCTACTTTTTTTTGTTGCATGTGCCGATTGCTCCTTTCTTAAGTGCTACGTTACAGTCTGGAAGGAATAAGAAAAGGGAGAAGAAAATCAGCATCGTTCGCTCGAGCGGGACATTGAAGGGAAAAATTAACGTAAAATTATCGTACAATTTGTCTCACTTGCGTGATCTTTCTCACTATAGTGAGCATGTCTCAATCTCATCTCACACAGTCTCTCAGTTTCTTGAAAGGGGAAAAATCACAGAAGATGTGATCATAAGTGAAGTGACAACCTTTCTGATGTTAGCCGAAGCTACCGATATTCGGCAAAGAAAGCCGACAACGTGAGATCCAAAGGAGCTTCAATTCCGTCACAAATAATTAATCTCAATAATAATCAATGCGTTGGTAAATCAGGATGAAGCAGTAAATTATCCAACAGAATTCTTTGGATTTAGCAAGACTACCTTCACATTAACGAAAGTTGCAGTTATGATTATTCTTATGCGAAATATCAATCCGCCTAAACTTTGCAATGGTCCTCGGATTACCATAACAATGAACAACATCGTCGGTGGTGGGTTCAACGGAAAATGTAAAGAGGAATTTTTTTATTGTTAAATGTTATAAAAGATGTGATTGATTCAGCAACCATTTACCAGATAGCTGTTGATATTTCGATTTTCATATTCACTCACGCGTGCGACAAGTATATTTCCATACTGAGGCCATAAAAACAAAACGAAGCCAATTATTGTTTGTTTTGCGAAGAAATTGTATTCTGTTTGGTCATAGCAGGAATTATTATGAAATAACCTCGAGAAGTCCACGAGACTAACCGAACCCGATGTTTTCTCAAATTGTTTGTTGATGTTTGCATGAAAACACCGGGGACTCTGGGTCAACATTGTATGTTGAAATGTGACGCAACCTGCTAGCTGCACTCGTCATCTACCTTTTTCAATTATATGCTGAAACCTTCCGAAGGGTTTCGCTTTCCACGTGAGATAATAGCGACACAGCACCATGCTGATGAGTCATGCTGAGTCCTCACCGTCCATCGGTACTAGGAACTGCTGCAGTATTGTTCAAACCCGTTCGGCGTTCTGTTTCCTTAAATCCTTCCGACGAAACTCACCAAAACTCCCCGAAAGGAACGAAAATAATAAAACTCTGCCCTCTGAGGGAGGTGTTCTACTTTTCCAAACTAGTTCATCATGACAGAAAAGGTATAAAATGCTAGAATAGCAGCCCTCAAGAGAGTACAAACATGAGCGCACATTTTACGGTGCCAAAAAGTTGACAAGTCAACTCCATTAGGTCGTGTGTTCTTTGGTTCTTTAGACCTCGACGAATGCAGTACCTGCTTCCATTCTCTGACCATCAAGTAATATTAATTATTCATAGGCTATTGTTTTGTGGATCTTTTTTATGTTAAGCTACATACACTATCCTGCCTTTTATGAAAAGGCACTCCTCAAGGCACGCATAAAAGGTACACATTTTAACAAGATTCGCACTAATGTTGACAAACACCGTGAAACACGAGCCGCTCACCGTTGTATGTTGTTTTATAAAAAGCAATGCTTTCATCGCTGGTTTCTGGTTGGCTCAGCTTACCGTATCCATAAAATGAGGCGACAGAAATTAGGGAGTCTCTGTCCTCGTACGCCGTGCGTAGAACAATGGGCAGAATAGGCGACCCCGGCCCGGACAACATATGATATGATTATGGAAGGTAAAAGCTCGCCCACCAGAACGCCGCGCGGCCGGGATCGATTTTTGTTGTCCTTTTTGCATAGCCCCATGGGACAGCTGCGCCTTGTTTCAAGTCGAACCCCACCGGGAGTCTCGTTACATACACTCCACGCTGGAAACAATGGAGCCTCGGATTCCTTCCGTCCTTAGCGTGCGCGTGGCCATTATATCCTGGCGATGGGGGAGGACAGCGGAAAAACAGGGCGCCTCCGATTGTCTAATTGGAGCCATGTCAATTAATAAATAGAAGCCACGGTTACACGGCACAATGGCGCATGGCGTGCTCATTTCCGTTCCCTGAACATCGAGCATAAAAGCGGTCATCACCCGTCGAATAGTGAAAGGATGTTTTGCCAACTATATTTCGCAAGCGGCGTCGGCCACATCACGGCCAGGCTCACCCTTGATGTGGGCACCTTGGCGTGCGTGCCTCGTGCGTGGTTGCGATGCGGTTGATTTAACGCAACTCGCTCTCTCTCTCTCTTTCTTTCGGTCTCTCTGCGCCGGGTCTGCCACCAAAACATCAAACAGTTTCACCGCCGGCCGCCGGTGGGTTCGATTACGATTTTTGAAATGTTCACGAACGATTCAGCCGTCAGAAACCAGCCAGCGACCCAGAGACCGTTGCGTTTTCTTTCAACTTTCAACCCTCCGGAAAGTGTAGTGAAGTGGAAAACGATGAGCCGGGCCGCGGCAGCTGCTAGCCGCCAGCTGGATCGGGGTTATTGGGAAACTGGGCAAAATTATCCTCACGACGGATCCGGGAAAGCAGCATCAAGAAGAAAACGGTCTCGCTACGCTCTACGATCGCTCCATAATGGAAGGGTTAAAAGGCAAAACAAGACCCAGCGCCAGCGTGGCCATCATCATCAAGGCTCAATGGTTGTAGCGCATTTTAGTCCTTATCGGCCCCGTACCTGATGCTGTCGGGTTGGTTTGGGCTGCATTTGCATCCGGTGCAAGGTGTCGCCCGGTTTTAATAGACTTTCGATTCAATTTCAGTCCATAATTGGCGTTAGTTAATCGATTGACCAGCAACGGCAGGAGAGCAACACGTGTTTTACACTGCCACTCGGTCCTTTCCTACTGGCTGTTGACCTCTTTTATGATGCTTTTAAAGTGAAAACACATTACGTTTTTATGAACGTGCCACTATCGGTGGTGTCTTTCTATTTAATGCTCCTTTTTGATCACCCGTCCTAATGTCCATTTTACGGCCATATTTCCCATAGTGCCCATCAGCAAGGGGCCGTGGCCCCTTATTAAAACCCATAAAAGAGTGCTTAATGCACGGTAATTTATTTCTTATTTGGATTTTACCTCCACAACGGACCTCGTAGGGAGAGCTCGTGGCAAATATTTGCACAATAAATTTGCCAATACATGCTATGGCCTCTTGTTTGCTTGTCGTTCTCAGGTCCAACGGCCCCCGGGGGTGTTTGGTTTTTTGTTTTTTTTTTCTCTCCTGTCAGTTGGTGATGAAGGGGGCGCGCTTTTCGTTGGCTCATAAACTCGTCGCGTATCATGATTTGTGGGTGCCAAAGGATGAAGCCGCGCGTTTGGTGGGCGATCGCGCAGAGGTTCGCTGGCTGGTGGTTTAAAGATCCGGCCATCGGATGAATCCATCCTCAGCTGAGACGGGAACACACGGGAGCACACACGGGCTAATGGAATGTTGATGACGTGTAAAGTGTTGTTTTGCACGAATTTTCTTCCGCGATAGGGAGGTTCCTAATGGCCCTCTGCTTGACGGCGCACGGGCACACATGCTCCATCTTCTTTGTGTTATGTTCCAAGCCATTAAGGGCTTTAAGCAATGGTTTTAATATGTTTTGCTTTGAAACATTTTCGTATGGATTATGACGTTAACGTACCTTGCTCATCTTTTAGGTTCTTCTGGATATAAAATACCTTAAATTTTTTTTTGTAATATCTATTTTATCAAAAAAATACACAGCACTACATTGGATCTTTGCTTTACTTTAAAAAATCCCCCAAAGTAGAACATCTTTGACATAGCATTTCCTAAGTGAATAGCATTAAAGAATGTATCATAAATATTACTAAATGTTTTATGAATTGAATTGAATTGAAATAAACCGCGATTGATCATCGTGTGTGCCACCAAGCCCTATCGCCTGGCATTCCGCTTTCCAAACTATCTTCTAGTAAGTGTCTTTTATCGAAAAAAGATCGACATAAAATTTCCCCACTCGGTGCGTTGGCGACACCGAGCGATTCGATTCGAGGAATGAGCCATAAACATCATCTCATCCGCCTGCCGGAGGGGCTGGAACCTTCTCGCCGACCGCCTTGTTTATTCGCAGGTGTCACCATCGTCGCCGCCGGTCCGTCACCGGCTTCCGCTAATTTCCGCTTCCACTCAACCCGTAATCCACGCCGGGCGTGGAAAGTGATCGCCATCGTCTTGCCGGCCCGGTTCACGAAGGACGCGAAGGTCGCCAACTGCACTGATCCCCACTTAAATGTGTTGACATTTTCCTCGCATTCCGTGCCGTGCCGGTCCGGAGCCATGCTGGCTCAAACGGTTTGGGATTTGGGCAGGTGAGAAGATCGGCGCCTCGCCGCCATCTTACTCCGGTCCTAATCGGGGCACCGAATGAAATGGTACAAGGTGCAAGAGATAAAATAAGGAACACCGACTCCGAGTGCGTCGTTCCGGCGGGGGGCTTTTCCACGAAAATGGCTTCAACCGGAACTCTCGGGTGGGTGTTTGTTTGGGGTTGGTGAATTTTTTACGTTACCACCACCACACAATTGGTGTCGTGAAATGCGAGTGCGATGCTGGTGGCAACCTTATGGACCATAATTCGATCACGTCCATCATTCAATCCCGTGGACCGTGGGAAGGAAGTGGCGGCCGGAGCGACTTTTATGCCAATCCACCAACGCGGAGTGAAGCACCCCGGAGAGGATTGGTTCTGGAAATGGATTGGTTCGGCGTACGACACAAAACCTCTCTGACGGTTGGTGTAGGGCCTCCGGGTAAGCCCCGTGCCCGAGGTTTGACGATGCGATTGGGAAGCGATTGAGAGTTCGACGGTTGTTGCAGTGCCGGTTCTCCGATACAAACCCGCATGGCCGAGGCCGGTGGACGGGGACTTTGGTTTACTTTGGAAAGCAAATTAAAGTATTGTAATCCTCTTGGCATGCTGGAGGCAGGGAAGGTAATTGTGCGATGGCTGCCGGCCGTTACATTGGTTTGGATTGGTTACCTACGAGTTGCACCGTAATCTGCTTGGCATTTTAAATTCGCCCAGAGAACCGGAGTCTGCCCGTGTGCCAAGTGGGTTCCGTTTAAAACCTTCCACATTGGTTCACATTTTCGATTGGAAACTCTTGTTGCCAATTGTTGTTGATAATGGCGGCTTTATTCTTGAAAATATAATAGGAGATTGGCCTCTTAGGTTAGGTCTTAGATGGTCTAACCTGAACCGTTGCGGCTATCAGGATTTTATAAATTCCTCCGATTTTATGTGTACTTATTTTTTGCATTTTGCACTTAAAAGTATGAACGGTTGAAGTACAGCGTTTGCTCGTGAATAATTGTTTCGATACATTCAAAGTGGTGATCGACCTTCTTGATGCAGTTAAAACGTTTGAAGGAATTTCAGAATTTGCTGGATGCAGCCTCAACTCAAACACAACAACAGTTGTCATCAATAGTGAATGTGTCCCAAACAGCGATTTTCTATCGCTTAAAAGGCATGAGAAAAATCCATGAGCTTCTGAAATGGGTGCCACACAAACTGAGCGAAATGTAAATGGAACATCGCAAAGCCATTTGTGAAATGTTTCTTTAATGGCTCTCTCAGGAAGTCTCAAAGACTGACTGTCACTGGTGATAAAAAGTTGATTTATTTCATGAACCCTTAGCGCAAAAAATGGCTCCCACCTGGCCCATGTAAAGTCAAACCGTTTTGGTAGAAATCCGGCGCTTTTGGTTTGATACGATCTGCAGGGTATAGTGCAGCATGAGCTCACTACCAACAACAAATGGTTAATTTAAAATAAGCATCAAACATTGATTACTTTGAATAAAAATATTTTGAGGTTCTCTTGAAATTTATATCCTTTCTACATCGACAAATTCGGACAATTTCTACTAAACCCACTTGGTAGATAGCTAAGTTTCACTAGTACCGGTTCGTGTCGGCTCTGATTTCAAACGATATCACAATGGAGATCGTTATTGTAAATGACTAGCTCCCAACGCCCAATCGACCGTCGAAGCCATTATCCCTAATGTATCCCTAATCATGACGGCCCGGTCCGGTGGAGCACATTAAAAAGTCGATTCAAAAGTACTCCAAATAATGGCCCCTCAAAGAACGGGACCGGTTCCGAACAGGGCAGGCTTTTATTTAGATCCTACCACTCGGTGCCGCTACCGAAAACCGGTCGAATTAATGACTAAATGCGATAATGTTACAAACATTTGCGCGTGCCGCCAAAGTTTATTGTCGAACGCAAATTTGATCACGATACAAACAAAAACATAATGCAACCGGGCAATGGAGCCGGGACACCAACAGCAGCCAGCACCCAGGACCAGCACCAGCACCGGCAGCCGGTCATATTAAATTATGCAAAACATTAATCCAATTTTCCACCGGAGCGCGACGGAGCGAAACTTAGCAAGAAGCTGTCAGAAAAGTTTCGCCCGAATGCGATGCGCATGGTAAATAACTCAATCAAAATTATTGATCCTTCTGGCCGACCGAGCCCAGTCCAGCCAGCCAGACGGTCGGTGTCGGTGGCTCGCAAAATGTGTGGCTGTGTGTTTCGCACCATTTCCGGTGTAATGCTACCCGCGAACGGAGTGGAGCCCAGAGTCCGGATTGACGGATTGATTGACACCGACACGGTCGGCGGGCTAGAAATGGAATCCTTTTTTCTTCTTTCGCACGCATGTTGCGAACCGCCTGGCGACTTAAATATAAACTTCTTCCGTAAGCCATCGTGACAGTTAAATGGATGTTCCGTCGATTGGTGGGCGAAGAAGTTTATTCCGGCGCTCCGTAGGTGTAATTGTTTCACCGAACTCGGTCGATTTTTTTTCAACTTTCCGTCGGGTTTCAGCAACTTTGTCGAGGTTGGTCGACCTGCGATCGGCTACCGTTCACCGGGGCGGTCACGGATGCTGCAGTTGGAGCACTCCATTTGCGGTCGCTATTTTTACGCTTCGATCAAAGCCGAGGTACGTTTCTGGTACGCGATGCACTCGCAACTCAGTCGAGATCGGTGATTGAGATTTTGTTAAAATTTCACTCCTCGCCGTGTGGCGGGAGCTCAAGTTGTCGAATTACGAGCATGAGGGACAGACGAAGCCGAGCAAACTTGTGTCACCTTCTGGCACTTGAGCACGTGCCACGTTCCGTGCCGCGCAGTAAGTGTTGCTGCGGTTCGCGCGCCGTGGTGACACGAGAAACAAACAGACAGTGACAATAAAGTGACTGCAAAAAAAAGGGGGCGAAAAACAAAATCGTGGTTTAAGCTCGTGTTCGTGGTCTGGATGAGCCGGCTGTCAAGCACGGTTGGCCGGCACACGTACGGCACGCCTCCTGGACGTACATCCTGTTTAGCTTTTCGCTAACCGACCGAGTTAAGTGGCGGCTTCCCACGGCCTCGCGGCTTTTTCTCGGGGCACAGTTTTGAACATGACGCCGGCTGGCTCATAAAGTCACATTTTTATGCTCACTGTTTCTCAGCAGCAGCAGCAGCATCGGGAATGTTGGTCACGACACGGTGGCGAGACACTCCGATGAAGTGATTTAAAAGCTGTGCAAAAACGATGCGACCTGCGCTGTGACTTGGACGGGAGTAGGAAATCGCAGGATAAGAGGAATTTATTGAGCACTTGGCCTATGCCTATGTGGCGCTGGTGGCACAAAGAGGACGGACATAAATATTGATTCCGCGCTTGGGCTTTTATTATTCCAGACACCCGGCGGATCCACATTCTAAATGGTGGTGCCAATGATACCAATAGAAAGGCCCCCAGTGTAATGTTATCGTATGCTTTTACGATATTAATGGGCATAAGGTGCTTTTTAGCTCATAAAATTGGTAGTTTTTTACGTAAAATTCTTTTCTATGCATCAATGATGAATGAATGATGAATGAATGAATGATGAACATGATGTTTGAATAGTTAACGATAACTGTTAAGTAATGTGCCCATTCTTTTTATTGCCACTATATGGAAAATTGCGATTTAGTTTACTCTAACGATCAATTTTGCCATCAAATTATTTACCTAAACATGTTCGTCGATGAAACACGTTATTTATACAAATTTTGTTCAGTGCTCAAAAGCTTTTCAATAGTTTTTCTGACATTTCAGAATGCATAATTTTCAACAATTTTGAAATCAATACTAGTGTGTTCAATGAGTTTGTAGCCTCGATTACAAAGAGCGTTGCTACGAGTTTTTTTTTTGTTCTGTTGATACACTCTTTATATGAAAGTATTGGAAGTTTCATTTCAATCGTTCGCTTATTTTTTTTTTTATTTGCCATTTAGTATCGACGTGTCACAGTATTTTTTACAAAGGAAAGAATCGAGTATCGTGCAGTGATTGAATTTTTATTTTTCAAAGGTTTAAAAAGAAAGGGAAATGATGAACGAATGTTGAAAGTGTATAAAGACTCTTCACCTTTAAATTGGGGGTAAAAGGGGTGTTTCTGCAGCATGTCGTATTGGAAAATCGTCGAATCACTTCGAAGAAATTTAGTATCAGGCCTAGTTAGCAGCATTGATCAGTAAAACCAAAATTTGGACTGAAGTTTTGGGTTCCTAAAAGATGTTTGCAAAATGGTCGTCAAAATGCAGCAGGTCACAAGAGCAATTTGAAAATGGCAAAAATCCATGAATTAGAGTTCGAATTGTTGGAGTATCCACCGTATTCACCAGATTTGGCCCCTAACGACTTCCATCTGTTTTCAGACTCAAATAAATCGTGCGTGATAAGCATTTTTCATCAAATGATGACGTGATAGCAGCTGTATTTTGAAAGTGTTTCAGTTTTTCACTTCAGGGATTTCCATCTTTTTCCATCAGGGATTCTTCAATTGGAGTCTCGTTGGAACAAGTGTATTGATGTTCAGGGATGCTATAATGTATCACAAAGTTAATTTCAAACCATAAAAATATGTTTTTCCTTATCGATGCTAAGAACTTATTGAACAGCGTAGTAATTGATATAACATTTAAACATAATCATTCTCCTAATGTAAAGGCAAGAAGGGCAATTTTTAACCCTCCATTGGTTTCACATGGCGATGCAAAAAGGGTTAACTGTTCACTGAAGCCGAGTTTCTTCGATGTTTGTTGCCTTCTAATTATACACAAACCCATCACGAATTTATTCATGCCCCCCCCACAGACGTCTACTTTATGAGACACATTCAACAGGCCACGCGTATGCATTCGTGTCACTCTCAATTAACCACCCCAAACGCCAGCCTCCGGTCGCCCGTGAAGCATAAAATCGAAGGAGAAGAAAATAAATCCGAAAACTTTCACTTGTCGCGCCGCGCATAAAACACCGTGCATCATCATCGCCGCCATCATCATCATCACCGTCCTCAGCGCGTGCACTGATTGACCGTTCTGCTTGCTCTATGGCTTTTGTTTGGTAAATTTAGGAGCAAAACTTGCGCAACAACCGCGTGTAACGTGTGTGGCTGTGTGTGTCCTCCCACACCGGGCGGATTGTTGTGGGTTGCGGAACATACTCTTTCTCCCCCGTGACACCGACGGTTACTTACGGCGGGGCGATATATCACTTTCAAAGTTTTGTCAAAGTAGCATTTTCCGTGGCATTTTCGTTCGCCATCGCTGTCACGCATGTTACTCGGGGGACTAAGAAATTATCGCCATTTCGGCGTGAAGCGAGAGCAAAAAATGTGGCCTGAGTTGGGTCAGATTAAGCCTTTGCCGCCCCGCAGAACCGGTGGTGAGTGAGTTGTGTGACACATAAAAATAGTAATAAATAATGTGGCTTGGCCCTTGGCTAGGCCGGGCAATCAGGCGTTGGAATCGAGATTTGTTTGACAGTCACTAAATACCGGGACCGAATCGTGTCGGCGCACGGTGGCGATTGTTGCAGCCGTTGCAGCGTTTCGTGGGTGTTGCACGGCCGGCCACGAATGTGCAGCGCGTGTCACATTCAATTTGGTACGTAATTCTGTAAACTCGCACCGTAGCGCAGTGCCAGTAGCAGTCAGCGGGCCCCATAAAGAGTGAAAGTGAATTGCGGTCGTGCTGCAATAAAAGTGCTACAAGTTTGTCGTTTGTCGAGCGCACAGACCACGACAAGGCTGGCTGACTGGTCTGTAAAACTACTAATATAATTTGCAACGGATCGCGGTTGACTACCCTGGCCAGTGTTGACCGAGTTTATAGTCCCTCTTTTCGTAATTGGTTAGTTGGCCCTCAGCACACGAAAGAACGTGACTAAACGAAGTGCCACCAATTTGAAGCGAAACCGACAAATTGGTCTCCATTCGTCATTCGTCGAAAAGTAAACTATTTGATTAGCCCGGATTGAGGACCTGCTAATGAACTGCGTTACTTCAAGCCTCGTACTTGTGTTGGATAATCTCACCAGCGGATTGCAGGGCCTCTGGTGGAAATTCTCATCCCGTTGAAGCGAAAGTTGCTACGTCCAAATCAGTAGCTGCTTTTTTGGTGAACATAAGTTCCACTCCCGATCGGTGGCCGATGGTTTGGCTAAACTTCTCCCTTGCGCTGTGATCTATAAAACGGGATAACATATATACGGAGAAGCAGCGCACGCCGAGACTTTCTGTGTCCCTCGTAGAAAAACATAACATATGGCTTCCCGAAGGTCAATTGATAGGCGCGTTGCTAACTTTCGCCATTACAGCCCGCCGGTTTCGTGATTTGAGGCATCCGGAAAAGCACTCGCCTTTTCCCACTCCCTGGCTTCCGGCAGGAAACACTTTCAGTCCTTACGGATGCGTAACTTCATTTGCTCGGGATCAACCCAACCTCAGATGATGAACTGGAAAAACGGTTCCGTTCCGGTGTGTAACTGCGAAACAAAACCGAAGATCCACTCGCTGAAGACGCCGTCGAAATTATATCGATTACGGAACTTTTCGATGGTTCGTGTCGTTCGCGGAGTTGATTGTGCCGAAAATAGCTGGTCCCAGCTGCAAACCACGCGTTTTTGTTCGAAAAGCGAACGCAAGAATGAGGGCTCATCAATTAGTAACCGAGCGTAAGGAGCTGATTGATCCCGAGTAGGACCCCCTTTTCTTGGAAGATGCGTTGGAAGAATGTTGGTTCTTCAACGTGAGCGAATACAAGATTTTGCTTGTTGTTGATTCGCTATTGAATAATATTTATTCCAAGATCTGGCAACAGAGAAAGACCAATGAGCATGTCAATCGAATTTCCAGAAAAAATATTGTTCGTACCACAAAAAAGGCGAAACAAATCGAGACCAATTCAAGGTCCAAATGGTCCAAGGTCTAAACCTTTCCAAATAACCTTAATAACACCACGTGTTCCATTAACATTATCCCCAAAGACAAACGGGCCGGACATTGCTTCAACGGCATAATAATGTTTAAAAAAGAAATATTAGCAACCAGATCACGCACCCGTCGGTGACCGGAAAGAGCAAGCAATGGATTAGAAATGCTACAACGAACCAACCCAGCATCGGCAAAATGTTCCCGCGGCCAGCTGTTTGATGTTGCGAATTTGCGCCCCTTTCAGTAGGTATTTTCGAACCCCAGACTCACTGTCTATCATCATCGAGAGCGGGCCACAGCTCACAGGCGGAACACTTTAAATCAGTTTGCAGGTTGCAGAAACAATCGCCGGTACCGGAGGAGTCGAATTTGTTTATGTTTATCTTAAGTTTTCATCAAAATCGCTTCCAACCGTCAAAATCCATCCCAAGGTATGTACGGGGCAGACAGCAGGCCCCTGTCGATTGGCCCATCACCCGGGTCGATCGATCTTTCATTTTCCGTGGCCCGATGGCCATCGGTTGCGAAAAGAAACGTGGCGCGAACGCGGCGGCCTTCGCGAATCGGAATCGGGACGAAGCGAGAGAAACGGAAAACAAACGACCGGCACGGCCAGCCATCTGCCCGGTTTAATGGTGTCGAGGGATAGAACCACTCCGTTCGCAGTCCGGCGCCGGGAGATCGAGCTGATGAACTGTGAACTTTTCTCCCGTTCAACACCTGGCACCCAACGAAAGTGAACGGAAACGCGGCCAACAACGCGTTTAGCGGGTTGATCCGGTGCAACCTTTGCCATTAGGCTGCCGGTTTTGCTGGGGCTAATCGACGCACTTGTCGGCCACACTATCCGTTCGGCCAGCGAAATCATTTTTACGACACTGCCAGGACGCCGCGTCGTGTCGTGGCAGACGACACGACAGGCGTTGGCGGTCGGCTTCTAATTTATTTATGGGGCCGTCACGCCGAGGGCTAATGTGTGCACTCTGACCATATCAGAATCGTTGATTTGTGATGTCGCACTGTTATTAGGCAGCATGTGACGGAGATTGCATTGGCGGGCCAATTACAGTTAATCGAATCGCGTAACGTTTGTCTAATTTTTTTTCGGGACGCGGATAAATTATGAAATTAATTTCCCTCTTCAAACAACGTCAACAACGTCGTTCCGGATCATCGCTTAAAGGCCACGAAATTCCGCCACAAACGTTTTGACGAAAGCCAAACGAAACTCTTCGTCGGCCCGTCGGTCATCTCCGTCATCAAATTGGCATTAGCGATTCCGAGGAGGACCCTTCGCTTTAATGGGATAAAAGCTGAGACTGGGCCGGTGCCGGGTTCCGTGGCCGATCAAAAATAGCTTCCACCGGCCCCCGGATGATTGCAGATTGAATGTCGCCGTATCGTTTTAATTCCCGAACGGATAAAAATAAAGTTCTACAATTTTCATATCAAACCGACCTGAGGCTGAGGGGCTGAGAAAGTGATCGCTTTCCGTTCGCTGTGTTCACTCGAGATTCTTTCTCACCCTGATTGGCCGCTTAATTTATGTGCTCCCATCCATTTCCCGACGCAATCCTCCCGTCGTGTTCCGTAATTCGTAAAGCCACCCCAGGCCAATGGAAACATGTTTCAACCCGGCCCGGCGTGCCTGGTGGCAACCACGGAATATTTAAAATGTCTCCGACCACGCTCATAATGAAGAATTCCGCAATTCAACTTCGGTCGACTGGAAAAGCATAAGCTCAACTTTCCCGGAGCAGGACCAGCACCGGCAGCAAAGTTGTGTCTCTCGGTCCCGATGTCGAACGGAAAGTAAGCACCGGCGTTTCGTGATTCGATATCTAGCTGACTCGGCACAGGAGTTTGGGTCGCTGCCACAGCTGCTTTCGGGTCGGGTCGAGAAATGGTGTATAAGATTGAGCATTTAAGGCTCCCTTTCGCTCTTTTCTTTGCCACTCCCTTCAGGCTTAAAAATCCGAGTTGATTGGATTTCATTTTTAAGAAGTCAACGCCCGGAACGGCCAAACGAATCGCCTTCGGGAGGCAAACTTTGGGTTCCTTTCGATGTTTTCCACAAAAAGGGAACTTCGAAGAAACATTTATTCACTTTCGGCTTCGACATTGAAACAATGAACCACAAGAACCACCACATCGACGGTACGGCTCCTGCAGCTACGGTGACAATCGATGTTATTGTTAAGGATGTTGTTTTCCAACATTAACCTACTTCCCAAACCCAAACACACAGAGCGAGGGAGCCGTTTTACATGCAACGTGCGTCCTTCGTGTTGCAGTTTTGATCCTTGCTTCGGTGGGCGGTTCGGTTGAGGTGTTTGCTTACGTCCACCCGTCCGCCCTAAGCCAACAAAGCACGTCGCCCACCGTTGTGCACGCGACAAGGTGCCGGTGCCCGGGTTCCCGGACAGCCTGACAGCCGAATGGCGTTACAATAACCGAAGCGCAAGGCAATAGCGTCAAAGTGCATCCCAGAAGGAGCAACATTTACCCCGGTTGGACAACTCAGCCCAGGCTCTGAGGGGGTGCAGCTACACGGGAAGCTACATGATGCCATCAAGATCCTGTCGTGTCATTGCTCCGTTTGTTGTGCACTTTACTGTGTGCTTATGTGCGTTGTCGGAGTCGGAGCCGAAGAGCGAACGAATCCCACACAATTTTATTGTGAATTTTGTTTGTGTGTGGTGCCAGCGAGAAAAGGGGTCCTTCGAACGAAGGGTTCCGTTTTAAATTGGATTGGACGGGAACTCCCTCTGGCGTGTTACTGAGCAAGTTACGACGTGCATTACTAATTGAGAAATTGATGCAGTTCAAATGCATCGAAAGCCAATTCCAAGATTAGGATACTTACTCCTGAGGGGAGTTTTCTATGCTATCCCTGGTCTCGATTTATTATTCAAGGTGGCATTCACCTGGGCATGAACGTATTATTGTTAACGGGTACCCAGTTGCGGTTCCAATCGGTGCAATACTCTTGCTGTCCTCTTCCAACTCAGTCCGTAATCCATGATCGACACGAGCTACGCTTTCCGCCTGCAACTTCAACAAACCTAGAGCCAGCCTTCCGATGCCCGGGTTTTAACCGATCACCGATAAGCAGTTCTTTTTCGTTTCGCTGCCCGAGAACTGAGCCAGGTTCACGGTGAGCAACAAACTAGCAAACGAAAAACGGTGTACGCCATCACCGAGCCATTATCTGATAGTCGTCCCGTCAAACGGTCGAACGCCGCCACATCAGCTACTGAGAACGCCTGGGGCCCCTACTCCCCGGGACCGAAACGGTAAAACGGAAGAGACCGGTAATGACCGCCAACATGCGACATGTTGCCCTACGGCGAGCGATAGAGAGAGCGAGAGAGAGCGAGAGAGCGACCATAAAAAGGGGAGAAAATGAACTCAAATCAGTTGGCGCGCAGTTGTGGTTTTCACGAACCCTATCCGAAGGCGGGCGACCTCATTTCGAACTGGGTTGCCAAAGGAAATGGAAAATCACTCGCCAACCGGCAACGGTGGTTGGAAAAAGTTTCGTTGCCAAATCTCCTGCAACAGATCGGCCACCGAAACAGCATATTGTCACGAAAGTCACACAAAGTGTGGGCTTCCTGTGGTGGCCTTTTGCTAACATTCGCTTTGTTTATTACCAAGGGACTCGCCGGGCTCGCCGTTGTTCTAGTTCTCGACGGCTATGGGGTTTCAATTTTACTTCCATTTCCGCTTTTGCAATGGGCCAAAACTCAGAGTGCCTGTCTTGGGCGCTTCGCGTTGTTCCGGAAGTGACAAACCCCGACCCGACTCGGGGTCCGATGAGTTCGCCATTCGTCATGATTAGGAATAAATTGGCGGCACGGGACACACAGGCATGTAATGGAATGCCGCACCGGTGGGGCACCAGAGCAATTTGAGCGCGATCGACCCCGCCATCGGTTCGGGGTGTGCGTGAATTATGAAATGAGCGGAATTTCTGGGTCCAAGGGGCGGCTCTGGCTTTCTTTGCGCTACGGAATTTCAGGTAAAGTGCATTGTCACAGGAGTGGAGCCGAGGACGAATCGGAATGGTGGGCGAGGTTGGGGGTTATCGATCTCCCCACTCAAAACCTTGTCGACCCCGCAGAGAGAGAGCGCTGCGATAAAGATGATGATTTCATGTAAATTATTCATCTCCTCTGTGTAAAAGTGTGACGGAAACGGGTGACGAGCTCGTCTCCATTCGTTAGGCCCCGGGGCGCTGGATCGATAGCCCGGAACGGAACCTTCACGGAGACGCCTTCCCGGTCGAGTGGCCTTCACTTCTGGGCTTTCATAACTTATGAGCCCAGCCTGGGCCGGGCGCGACGGTCCCAAACAGTGGGTAGATAGATAGACGCCATAATGGGGCGATGTTTTCCGGTTTTGCAAACTGTTTAATGAGACTTTTCCCACAGTTTTCGTCACCAAACCCATTATGCATCTCCGATTTCGGGTCCGGCGGATTCGTTTTGGGTTTTGTTGCTGGCCCTACGTTGGCGTAGCAACGTGGCAAGGGTTTTCCTTTTTTGTTGGAGGTGATACGAAGGATAACGACTCGAAAAGTATCACGTTACTGAGTTATGCTTCGCAAGGAATAATTAGCTTTATTTACTTGAAACGAATCGAAAAACATTTGATAATTGTCTTGCAAAAGAAGGCCTTTCTTTATGAATTGATGATAATAATAATTAAAGAATAAAGATTTCAGGAAAAGATCTGCAACGAAGATGATAAAGAGAAGATATTTTTGCTTACCAAAATTGGTCTGGTGCTTTAGATTGGTAGAAAGACATTCAAAATCTGAAACGAAAAGAAAAGAATTCGTTATCCAGTGCCATAACATCAGCGAACGAAAACTTCATCATTCCGTCTCCATTTACAGATCGTGGCGCTCATCAAGCCGCACCCGGTAAGGACATGCACCGACAACACTCGGTACAACTTTATCATCTGTTAACGACGAACGCAAGAACGAATCAGCAGTGACAGAACATTCGGGGGCTCGGGGGTGGGGCTGCGCTCCATTTTCGTCCGCTTTCTATTTATTTTGCAATTGCCAACCCAACCGTGGGGGAGAAAACGAATGCTCGCCCGTCTGAAAAAGTCGTCCGGCCCCGCGCTAATGAAAATCAAACATGCAACCAACACGCTCTGTGTGCTTCAATCACGGACAAAAGCGAACCGAACGAAGAAGAGGACGAGTCTGGAGTCTGGAGGGTTCCGGAGGGACACACGAAAGCGACAAACTGACACCAAAACCCCGAAAGACCTTGTCGCGTTAAACACGCCAGCCGCCAGGTGAGACCAGACCCGGACAAAACCGACCGAATGGCCGCCTTTAAATGTGTGTGAATAAGTTATGCGGAAGCATCGTCAGCGAGGTTCCATCATACCATCATAATCCAGACAAAGGCCGACTCCGGAGAGTCTGTCCAACAGCCTGTTTCCTTCTGCTTTTCCACTCATCAACTCCGTGTGGAATGCAAAAGAATTGCGCCAGTGCCAGTGGCAATTTTGTAGGGTTCTGGCGCGCGCGAAGCGGCCCCACCGGAACGCTGGCCCAAGCAGCTGGCCCTTAACTGGGCGTAAAGCATGATTACTGCGAGCTCCGACTCCGAGTAAATGAAACCGCGGGAAGCACAAGCGAACTCAAGTACATCTCCCTTCTTAACCCTCGGGAAAATGATTGCCGAGAATAATTTTCACTGCTCCACCAGCTAACGGTGGACCGGGTTCTCATGATGGTGGAACGGAAAAACCACAAACCACCGGAGAAAAAAAAAACCCTCAGAACGACCCGCGTTTGCTCGGGGAAAGTTAATTCCTCAAAAGCAACGCAGCATAAAAATTTACAACCGGCCCAAATGTTAGCCGAGCGACGTCGCGGGGGACTGGCGAATGAGTTTTATGGCCGCAGACGCTGACGCTTTCATTGTGCCGACACCCCCGAAACGGTGACGGTCCTGATGACATTGGATTACAAATTTTCCACAAAAAGTTCTGGAGCATCGCATCGCCAAGAACAATATGTTGTCGTTAGTGCGGTGAGCCACGGCGCTCGAAGGTCAATGGCATGCAGAAGGTTCGCCATTTTTTCCCCTTTTTCCTTTGTGACTGTAAAGCCATCATCCTGTTGGCACCGTTGGCATAATGGCTTCCTAACGGCAAGGACGGAGAGCTTTCGTTTTTATGACGGAAATTATCTTTGAAGCATCATCTCGATAGCGGCATATCAAAGGAGGGCCACGTTTGGTGCCGTCGGAATCACTGCAGTAGGGTGATAAGGGTGACGGTGATCAGAATCATAGCTCTCAAGCATAGCATCGATCACACCGTTTGATGGATGCTTCCTTCAGGAGTCGCACGGTAAATAGAATTTTTCTATCGATGTTTTCGCTTTTTCAATGCTTTCGTAGAATCTGTCCACAAAGGAACGTTGGCGGCCTGCATGGCAACATTTATGCTACGGTGCGCCTGACGGAACATTGCTGTGTCATTATTTGTTTAACATCGTCTCGGGCACTCGTCTCTTAAAGAGGTCCCACTGCTTCGCTGTAACATCTGTTCTAAGTAGCTTTTACCCGCGTTTATTTTACGATGCAACCATTCATTTTCCATTTTGTTCCGAACGTCCCGGGCCTGCCCCGGAAGGAAGGATGCCCATAAACCGAACGGTTAATCATTGGAACCATCATTATCGACCACTTTTACGACCGGATGAAAAATCGATACTTCAAGAATCGGTCGCAGAGAGTTAACGATCCGTACGGGACCGCAGCCCGATAAGCGTCCCGTTTCATTGGGCTCGACCACGATGACGACGTTCGTCCTGTCAGCTGGAGCGAGTGAAAGTTTAAGCAAACTAATCCGATTTTGATACTCCGCCAACGGGACCTCGACCGACGGACGGATGGGTGGACCGGGGTCGGGATTAGGAAATAAATCACCGCAGCTTAGCGCGGTAAGTATGGTTAACCGTCGGGAATTCAATTTTATCGGCACCGACATTGCACAAAACGGGTGATGCCACTATTTGCGTACTTAGCGTTTAATGAGTCACCGCTAAGCCTGCGGCTTCGGAATGCGTGGTGTCGTTGGCTTTGACCGATGACGCCGCGAAATGCCACCATACAACTTAGTGCGCTGTTAACAACTATGTCGCTTTAACTTGTCGAACTCATTAATCGTTGTGGTCGTAATTCATTATTAATTTAATCAAAAAGTGAAGTAAACTGCTCAAATTGAGGCTTCCTTCCTTGAGTTCCTTCCAATGTTCGCTTGTGCAGCACCTGAGCAGGTTATAGGAAGGCCACAATGTTAGAGTTGAATGTCTACTCTATTGTTTGGCCTTGACCCACTCTAGCCAAAATTGCCAGAACAATAGCGCTT
The DNA here is from genome assembly GCF_943735745.2 of Anopheles bellator. NCBI lineage: Eukaryota > Metazoa > Arthropoda > Insecta > Diptera > Culicidae > Anopheles > Anopheles bellator. The sequence goes on along the minus strand of NC_071285.1, from coordinate 7,704,320 downwards.
CTTCTGCATTAAACTTCGGCATGTCCCTTGACCACTTTAAGTATTTCTTTCGTTATACAGAGTTATCCATTTCGTAGTTTCAAAATTAAAAAGAAAAACATATAAAAAGTAAAATTTTCACTGAAATATTGTTTTTGTCATAAAGTTTATACTTTACCATTATCCCTGAAATACAATATCGTTGAGATGGCCGTCCAGGGACCATGTTATTTTTCAAATGCTTCAAAGTTGCAGGCTTATCAGCATAAGCACGACCTTTTATGAAGCCCCACAACTCCAACGGTGTCAATTCTCATGATCTTGGTGGTGACTTCACATTATCAAAACACGAAGTTATACGCTCATCAAAGTTCTCGTGCAGTAGATCGAAAACAGCTCATTCTTTGTGAAGCCTCACATCTCTAAAGTCCATATCTTCAATTACAGCTCAATCAAAAATTGCTCCCTACGTCATTTCGAAAAACGAAGGTCCTATGACACCGCAAGCTCATAATGTGCCCCATACTAATACTTATTTAAGTTGTACTAACTTTAACACGGATTTCCTTATTTTAGCCAATCATTTCTTAAAATGACACACATTTCACTAAAAGCATGACACCTGGGTTTACAAATATATTCAAAAACTGTCGCAAAGTCACAGCCCTGTAATTTTGAAACTATAAAATGGATGCCGCTTTGGCCGTTGACTTTATTTACAACAAAAAATAAAACACTAAAGATGAGATGATAAATAAATCGCAAAAAAGAGGTACTACTAATGATAACTGAAAATGATGATAACTGCATGAAACACTTTTTATATAAAAAAAACCTTAAAACTAACCAAACCATTAACGGAATAAAAGCCTGTGGCGAAGCTAAAGACCCTAATTTGCCCAGCGGCAGAGAAGCAAATTGAATCTTCAGCCGAATATTGCCAAAAGTTGGCCCGTTCCCAGCGCGCTTTCCCTTCCCTTCCGCACAGGCTAATGTCTCTCGTGTCAGCTTTCCATAATTTGGTTGACAGTTTTTACCCACATCATGACTCCTGTTGATCCTCACCAAACCGACCGGAAACCCGACAGCCCCGCCCCGGACTGGCTGGCAGGTGAGGGCGAAATTTAAATTAGACAATCGATCCTTATCACGCCATGTTTGACACTTATGGCGTGAATTTGAACATTTTTGGCTCTCGCCACGCCACGCCACGTTTACTTTCACACCACAGCCGCGTGCGCTTGACGTCAGCAGCGGGCCCGCCGGCAGTGGTCGGGTTAGAAGGCTAAAAGGGCCGGCTTCCGTTTAATTTTTTATCTCTCTTTCGTTGGCGAAACACTCAATTGGCATGTTGTGAATGTCCGGCCAGCAACAGGCTGGGTTCTTGGCCGGAGGCCAGATTTGGCCAGAAGCCCAGCGTTTTTTAAAGCCGGAGAAACAAAGAAACGCCCGGGGCCGGGTGTAAAATGTCAACATCCATTATTGATTCTTTCCATTTTGGCTCCCTGCTTCCGTGGCCCGCACAGCTAATGAGTTATTCAACTATTTAATAAACAAATGGCAGTTTTTTGGTCTGTTGGCCAAAACGTGACGTCCTCGTCGTCGGGTGGCAGCTCGTATCGTAAAACATCGATACCGTTGAAACTTTAATCTGACACGGGTCTGGCGTCTTTAAGAGTGGACCATAAACTTTCTCCGGGGACCAGGCTTCACTTTCGCTTCGTAAACCGAATCATAATAATGACCGGCACCATTTTGGTGCCCCCGATTCCGCAGGACTTCTTTTCCCTGTTCTCTTCTCGTTCAATAAACACCAAATGAGCTGCTAAAGCAAGCTCAATCACTCGCTCAGACCAATCGACTTTTTGAGGTGAAGAAAGTGTTTGTAACTCGATGCCGTGTGCCGTTGAACGGTTCGAAGCCGTCCGCCCGTTGGTCACCCCGTCTGTTTACTCGTACGTCCCTCGTCACCCGTGGGTCGTAAAGACGTAATTTTGGGTGCACTTCCCAGCCGGCCTGGACTATGGCCGCCTTCCGAAAGGGCATTTCCACCCGGCCCAGACATCGATCGTGGCGAGGAGCTCGGTCGATCATACGCACTAAAACGCGCGTCGTAAAGTTCAAGGTTGGTCGAGCTCACCTCAACCCCGAGTCTGAGTGGCCCAGCCGCCCGCCCGTCCGTGTGTTAGTGAGTGGGTGGCTGTTGGGGTCTATTTTTCAAACATCCAATTACGATTTTCCTTATGATAGTGATACTTCTTCATGCGGCTGGCACGCACACCTCGGTTTCTTTGGATTTTCTGGCGCTCTTGTTCTTTTTTAAATAGCCCCCTCTGCTCCACAGCCAGCCAAGCCGAAGTCGGCCACGATCGTTACTATTCCGGTTCCGTGTCTGGGCGAGGCGAATACATTGCAGTCATAGCGAAGCGGTGCGACCAGACCAACGTCTGAACAACAACCCGAGCGATCCGAGCGAAGAAACGGGGTCCGCATCCGAGTTCCGCTCGCCAACCGCCGGTTGCTTATTAATAGAAATATCATCGAAGCTATTGGTGAGCTTCCTTCTTTCTTAGAGGCCTAGACACACAGCTGATGAGCAGATCAAACGAAAGCAGGGATGACCGGGAACAGACGCACGACACGGCACCGGCAACGATTATCCGCAGCCTGGAGCCTGGTGAGTGTGCCGTCTGACTTGGGGAATCGTTTCGGGGAAACGTATTGCCCAATTGGCATTGGCACGATTGGCGGAGGCATCCCATGAAACATCAGACAGAAACGTTTCAATTATGCACCATATTTATTGGAGCTGCTTTTGGGCGGGTTTTATACACAAAAAAATCGCCAACGGCGCTGTTCCACGCGTTGTAAGCGGGAAGCGTAATTTATTTGTTGCCGCTCAAAAGGTTGCCATTTTATGAATAATAAAACTCGCAATGTTCGGCCCGCCGTGCTACCCGGTCGGGGGTCAATATCGCACACATTAATCATTGGATTGGGCGAGTGGGATGAGTCACGGTTTGGAGTTGGTTGCCGGTGGCACCCTCATCAGCTTTTGGTGGGCCGGATATCTTTACGGTGCCCAACCGGGAGCGATCGGACCTGGACCCCTCTGGACGTGGGAACGAAGCCTGCACCGAATGGCGCCGTCACCAAATCGATCCGCTTCGCAAACAAGGACCAACGGGGAGTGGACCGGCCCTGGGTCCCTGGAAAAATTATGCTCCACATCCTCCCTCGTACGTTGTTCTGTCACCCTGTGCCATTTCGGGACATTCGAACGATTGCGCCGCTCATCGATGGCATTGGCGAGCCCTTAACTTGACCGCGGCGCGGCCTCGGCGATAATGCGAAGTTGGCTTCCGCTTTCTCGTCCGGGCTCGTCAACGCCGAATTGTGTGGAATAATTTTTCGATTTAATTACACGACCGACTCGGCCGCCCGCCCGCCATCCAATTAGGGCAAAACAAAACAGGTTCGGACCGACCGGACCGGTTCGCATGGATGGATGGACGGGGAAAACCTCGCGTCCTGAAGGTCTCTGGAGGGCCGAGAAACATGAGAGTTTAATTATGAAGCAAAATAGCCCAGAGTAAGTCACAGTGGCCCCGAGTGAGCTGAGTCTGCTGCGGCCGCATTTCTCCCGAGCGTTCGATATTATGTCACAGGACGAAAAAAAGTGTGATTAGTGGAAACATATTAATTGCTTTGTGGTCGCTGCCATCCACAGAGAGACAGAAGCTCAAATGAGTAGAAATGAGTGATGGTGAATTCGTAGTTTTATCAAATTACTGAAACCATATTGTAATACACAGTACATCCTTTCCAGACATCCACAAATTTCATGTGCGAGTTGTTTTAAACTCGGTAAAGTTTATGGTGATGATTGCCTATTCCGTAGCAGAATTCATGAGCGAAAATGGCGTTTCAAAAACGATCGTGAAGACATCAACGACTACCTTCATGTCGCCAAGTTCGTGATTGCGCCAGAGAGCATCGAAAAAGTGCATGATCTTCTCAAAATTGAGCCTAAATCGTTGTTGCGTTTTATGGAACTGGAATTGCCGATAATTTACCAAGATTTTCCGATAATTTAACATGAAAGAATTACACAGTCTGTCTCAAAGTAAACAGGACTTTTTCAATAGGCCTTCGTAAAATCGCAAAATGTATCGAAGCGGAAGGAGACTATTTTGAATAGAATAAAACGATTTTGTAGAGAAAACCATTTTTTGTTCTTATTTTGGATAATTCCTGTTTACTTTGTGTATGATTAAGACATTATCATTTTGATATTCATCATTAAACTCAGGACTTACCTTATAGTATCAAAAATCCTACGAGCTACGCTCTTTATGTGACACTTCCGTATGGCGCGATTATCCTTCAGCCCCGTCCGTTACAGACGGATCAGCACCGACGGCTCCAAACATTCAGCGGGCGATCGATCGAGACGGCCAAAGGCCAAACGCAAACCCACCACTGGCACTGGCCCCACTCCTGGAACCGTGGTGCAGTAATAAAGCCGGTGAAAAACGGAAACAAACAAACCGTTTCCCCGCTGACGGAGTTGCTGTAAATCACCTTCGCCGTGTTCTACGCCTGCCTCTTCTACTGCACACCCACGATCATCGGCCCACCACCCACCAGGGGGGCCGCCAGCACGCTGTGATCCTTGCTGTTCCGCGCTATCCGCGGCCGACACGCTCCTCGGCGTGGATTCGTGTGCGTGGATTTTCTGGGGCGCGCGTATCGTACCGTAAAATCCCGAGCTCAATCCGAGGCCGGTATAAATTCGGAAGAATGTGCGCCACGCAACCGGAAGTTACGTGATTCACCGGGGGCGATTAATCCGTTGGGCGACCGGGGGGAGCCGGATGTGCAACAAATTGAGCCTCCGTCTCTGGCGAACGTATCACTCGAATTTTAATGTGTTAATCGCACTGTGAAGGATACGCGGAGAGCATTCCATTTGTTTAGTTATGGATGATATCGAGGATCCACGGTCGATGCAGCATAATATTCAGCTTTGCTTGGTGTGCGTATGCGTGTGATTTGATCACTAAAGCACTTGACCACCGTCGTTGGCTCTCTCTCTCGCTCTCTACACTAAATCAACAGATGGGCACCACCCCACGGCACGGCACCCGGACAACCTTCCGCGGACCTTCTTTCCAGCAAAGTGCTACACATTAAAATACACAGACACAGTGAAACCTGAAATGGGACCTCGCACATTAAGAAGCAACCGGGAGGGGGTCCCACCGTTCCGCGGCTCGAAACACAACAATGTTACAGAACTGGTGCTACTTTGACTGTGAAATACGGTCTCACCCACCGGGGAGAATCCATTCGGTACGCCCGGTTGGCCACGGGAGTCGGTTTTCAATTATTAACTTTGTAATGCCGTATTAAAAATGTAATTTTCCACCTCAGCTCACGAGCTGGCTCACTGGCTTCGCGGGTATTTTCACCTCATTCTTCTTTAGGTCACTCGGCCGAAATTGGAACCTTTCTGTGGGCGTCTCTGGCTTCGTTACGGCCTACGAAACGGCACAGTTTTCTTACTCCGAATCGGATTACGTTTGTTTGCACACAAAGAAACAGCGAACCGGCACTGCATCCCGAGTGCATTCGGTGCACTCCGAAAAGAAATTTCATTACACCCGAGGTTTCAATCGGTGCTCCCGGTTACGGACCGTCGGTTGGTTCAAAGCAACCGACAAGGCCGGAGCTAGGTGCTAAAATATTCAAATTGACCAATATCCTGCTGCTGCTGCTGCTGCTGCTGCCGTAGGCAACACCAGCGGTGCGAGCCTTTCATTATCCTTCCGTTTGTCCCGTCCCGAGTGGATTTAAGGGTGGACCGTACCGTACCAATCGTGGTACTTCAGAGTCCAGCCGCGGGCTCGAAGGACGAACGTGTGAATAAGGACCCTTCGCTCGTAGCAAAGTGAGTAGGTCAACCGAGTCGGCCCCCGTTAGCATCGAGTCATCGTCATACACATTCGTGGTTTCGCCGAACGCAGCTCGGAGTCGCAATTAGTCGCACGTTCCACTCGTTCACTCACCGGACGCCACGCACTGCATCGAGCACTGCTCGCCGACCATTGCTCGCCGACCAACTGCAATCCGAGCTGATAATTACGGCCAAGCGAAGGGGTCCTGCAAACCAAACACAGACACACGTCACGCCAGAAAGCGCAAACCTTTGAGGAGCAACTGCGACACGCGCACGCGGATCTATGTCAACGCTGGTCGGGCACTGAAAATAAACTGACCGAACAGACGGAGACATTCGCTCGCTCGAAGTGCCGGTCCTTAGCCGGCTGATGGCCGGGTCGCTCATTTTCCGCGCTCACTCTCTTTCGTGCGCTCTTACCGTGAGGAGTAACTCAGCGCGCTACTCACCACCCTAGGGAAGCCACTCAGCTTTAGGCGAACATTAATCAAACTCACCACTCACCGTGGGAGCTCACCTTTTCGAAAGGGGCTCACAGACAAGACACGCTAATGGACTGCGGATTGTAATCATTCTTTGCATGCGCTCCACTGCCGCCGCTTGGGGAGTATAAATGAGGCGTACATTTCTCACCTTTCGGATGATGATGTTCCGGTGCGATCCGGCACACGCCAGACTGAAACGCGGTGTCGGTGGTGCTGTCGTTCCGAAGCATCGCCCGCGGATCACGGTGTTAAAATGTTAATAATGTTTTTAATTAAAACAAACTTGGGAAATTATTAGCGACCATTATCCACGGGCGGCCGGTTGTCCGCGTGGTGGATTGGCTCTTTGACTTGTAAATTCGTCAAAATGCTAATCCTTAGAATCAAAACACAGCGGAATTTACGTTTCTTCTCATGTTTTGGCATGGTTTTAAGGCGAATGTTGGCGCACTATTTAAATCAAATCAAATCTGCACAGCTCGTGCTGCTCGTGGGGACTGATGGGCGACTTTGGAAAACAGCAAACTATTAAGTCGTCCTGATGGGATAGACATCGGAATGGAGACGCCCGGTACCGTCAAGGCTGCGTGTCAATGGAGGCGCCCAGCACTTTGTAGTTTATGCTTCCCATTTGGGCTCCCTTTTGCCGAGACTTTCCTTTTTATTCACAGCATATCAAAAGTAGTGCATCATGACCGATGCTGAAAGCATCAAACCTTTTGCCACCACCCCATTGGAAAAGGGTATCTCTGAGGGACGCCGAAAGATGGCTAATGTGGGTCTGAACTGTTTGCATCTCTCCGTAGCCCCTTCCTCGGATCGCTTCAACCCTTCGGTGCGCCCAACGATCCGTTTCCCGTCCTCGATCCTTTGTGTGTGTTGTGTGGTGCCTTTATTTGCCTTCGCCACGGTATCTTTCACACTAAATTTTACGGTCGGCAAACGGTACCCCTCCACGGCGACTTGGTGATTATTTGATGAAGTGACATTTCGACCATGTCAACAACGGGCGCACACCGCCTGTGACCTCCCCGGACGCTGTTATTTCTAGTCATCTGCAAAAGCAATATTGGGGAGCCGAGCCGAGTTCTGGACTCCGCCCGGAATATTGTCCTCGGGGGAATTAGTGTCGGGTTCCGGCGGTCGAGCCTGCCGAGCACGAGGCTCGGCCGGAACAAATCGGACTCGTATACAATTGGTTTCTGGGCCCGGCTTTGTACAAAAGCACGTCCTATTAAATCCATCCATCCAAGGGACGAATATTTTGTTAATAAAATTCATCCCGAAGAATGCGCGCCAGCGATTAACAATTTTCGGTTCATCCGAAATCGTTTTTCGGTGTTTGTAATGTTCACTCGCCGACCCGGCAAGCAGTTAAACGGGGAACTGCGATTGCAATCCTACTTTGAGTGACACGCTGTTCCGGCCAGCAAAAGGATGGCGCTCGATTCCAGACGGCGGTTCTCACTGGAGCGTGTAATTGTGAAGCAATCGTGCTGACAAGGCAATAGAGCCCGGTGTAACGACGGAAGGCACGTATTGAATTGCTAGAACACGGCACACCGACGGCACAAAGGGCGCACAGTTTGCATTTCTTTCGGGTGGACAGAGATCCACCCGATGGGCTCATACGGACACGCTTCGCTGAGAAGGATAACAAACGAATGCGTACCGCAAACGAGAGAACGACCATCGCAAGGTACACTTGGCAGCCTGGTTACCTGACCTCATGTGTTTGTTGGTCACGCTACGGTGAGTCCGAAAATCGATATGCTCCACCGAGTCGTACGCCGAGCGCAGGACATGCTCGTGCTAGTGGACTCAGCAGCAGCAGCACGAGACGTTAAAGTGATATGGTCCGGAATTGAATTAGTAGCTCTATTTTAGTATTCAAGTGCAATGAATTATAGAGCACCCGGTGCCCCGGCGGAACAGTTGTGATTGGGCAGCCGAGCCCACCGGCTGAGAGCTCACGAAGGGTGACCCTCACGAACATCATACTAATCATATTTACACCGTTGACATTTACTACGACGACGACTGCGGTGTGGACTCCGTAACCAGCGTCGACCGTTTATTATTATTCTGTAAATCTCGTCAGGCAACGAAGAAAATGGAAACACCATGCTACTCCATTTACGGGGGGCCCACTATTGACCTATTTATTGATTCGGAGCGGCTGTAAAACGTGCGCTGCCCGGAAGCTCATGGTCAGTCGGGCGAGTAAATGAACATCATAAGTCATTCATATCTATTGATTTTCGATTTCCAGCTCCCCATCTGTGACCGGTGCCGTCGAATCAACAAGCGTTACAGCGCCACATTAAACATCTGTTTGCTTGCGAACGATGAGCCTCCGGTTGGCGATTAAGTTTCCGTGGCGAGAGCCCTCGAGCAATAAAAATGTGTGTCTGCGACTTGAGTCTCTGTAAACATGGCACGAGAATGCGTTCAATGGAGGGAACTCGCATTTTAAGTTGTACGAAGCTAATATGAGTGCCAGAATGATTAAATAAAATAAACGTGTGGAGGTAGAAATTACTACTCGGCGGGAAATTGCTTCGCCGCAAAGCCAATTTCTACTATTCTAGGGGTCTCTGGGTCTCAGTGACCCTTTCGGGTGAGGGCATTTTAAATATTCATTCCACCATCTAACTTTGCTGCGGGGTAAATTGAAGCAACGGTTTTTCGTCGATATCCAAAGGAACCAAGAGAACCGCATAATAATGGGTCAATTCAAGAGGGAAAAATCAAGTTTAAATAAGCTAGCGCCAAACCAGATACTTTACTCCGAGCGGATAATTTACAGGAAATTCTAGCCACCCCGAATTCGTCCTCTTTCAGCCTACCAACGGCATCTGCTTTGTGCTCTGCCGAATTCGGCATCCATTCCAATTTGCTTTTATCACTCTGCACTCACCCAAATGCTGCTACTAACGTGTAACGTGCTGATTTATGGCCACTCGTCACGATCACGTTGAAGCGAACGGGAGCATGCAAAAGACATGCGAGTCCACCTCGGGGGCTCGAGTTGATTGTGGACCGGAAATGATGGGTTCGTTTCTCTCCCCTACAATTCGTGCACTTAAGCGAAATTGTTTCCAACCTAAGCTTTAATAGTAAGGCCACTTTAGTAGGTTTTTCGTTTGAAAATAAGAGAACTGCTAGCCTTCGGAGCTTCTGGAAACAATCGAACTTTTGCATTACCGGGCGCAAAACACATTAATGACCCGGAGACGCAAAACTAGTGCCAAGATCAAAATAATACTCTCGGGAAAGTTTTGCCTCTGTTGGTCACGCGAAAGCAGCGTTCTGCGAGGGTGATCATCGCCCAAAGCCAGCCACAGCACTAGATACACACTTTTGCGTTCCAAGCTCGGAAAAGTTAGCCGGGCCATCGTCGGCCATCAGAAGAAGCAAAGCGAAAGCAACGTTCTGTGTTCCACGCTCTACTTACACCAGGATCCGCTCCGCTCTCGAGAGGTATCATTTTTTTTTGTGGAGGATCAAAGCGCCTGGCGAAAGTTTAACATATTGTTGGCATTAATATTCTGCTGTAGCACCAGCACTCCGGTGGTTCAAGTGGTGCGCTGCGAAGAAAACACCTTCGGGCGGTACGTCGTAATCGGAGCGCGAACGTAAAAGAATCAATATTTTGCTCGCGTAAAACCTGAACGGCGACACTGTTAACATGCGTTAACATAAAGATTAACGCTCGAACAGTGAAAGTAGCTAGTACAGTGAAGAAAACGAGCGTGGTGCGCCTTTCAAATATTTTTCTTATTTTTCCGGTTCGAAAACTCCTGAAAGTATGCAATGCGAGTTGCACCAAAGAAGCCGCCGAATCCGTTACGAATCCGACGCCTTGCTACGTTTTGATTAGATTCGCACATGTTTCCAGCTTCCAGCTTGAAGGTTGCCTCAAATTAACATTGGCTCACCTTAAAACAGCGACACCAGCTAAGCGTGTTTGCGTGTTTAATCAATAGCTTAATCCGTGCCACCTTCGCCCACCTGGCCCGAATCGGTGTGTTTTGACAAAGCGGTACCGCCAAGATTACGCCCAAGAAGTTGCGGCCAACGGTGGAGTTTTCTTCTAAACACTTAATCTAAACCTTTAACATGGCTCGCGCCAAATTTACCGTGCGATGAAATTATGACCGCTAGCCGGGGGTGGGCGTAACAGCAAGGACCAAGCGTACTCGCACTCGGGACAGCGTCGCCTTCCGGGAAAACAGCAACAATTCCACCAAAAACCCCAAAAAGACGATCCAGCCGAGCACCGAAAGAACGCGCGACGCGGACCCCAAGCGAGTGGGTAATTAATTGTGACCTTAATTTGCTTCGTTTGATGACGGCCCGGTTCGGGTGGTAGGAAAAGCGAAGGAAAAGCACCCTACAAACTACCCGTGTCCCCGGCCATCGGCCATTTATCTCCATACAGCGGGCGTCCAGCGGCCGTCCGAGCGGCTCCTTCTTTATGGCTATTGATTTTTGGCCCTCCAAAAAACCCCCCCAAACCCTATGGATGGATGGAGTGGCAACGCAAACACGAACCGGCCAAAAAACAAACCGAAAAAAGCGGAAACGAAATTAGTGAACGCATCCCTCCCGAGACTGCAATAAATGTTTCGATGGCCCGGACACAGCGAAGAAGAATGGCTTTCAGGCACGAACTCGCCGGCTCCTCCGGTGGCTCTTCCTGGCTGGAGGATCCTGGAGGGTAAATTGTACCGTGCCAATTGTCGGGCCACGACAATGGTCAGCCATGCCACAGGTAAGGATCTTCTCGATCTGTCTGTCCGGAGTGGCAAATACATTCGTTTGAAGTAATGGATTTTCGAACACAAGCAGCCAACCTGCCGGTGTGTGTCACGCCAAGGTTTAAGCGAACCGGAACAGGGATCCACACAAAGGATTGAAGAACACAACACTTCATAGCCCGTTCGGTTAGCTTTCTGCTTCCTGGAGCTTCACTCCATTTCTGACATTCTACTCAAAAATCACTTTTCTGCCTCACACATTTTAACAATCAGTTTCTGGAGTGTAAATGGCGGGCAACGGTCGGTCGATAGGACTATCGCTACGCGGAAATTAATTATGCACCCAGCTCTCGCAGCGGGAATCCATCAACGTGCCTCCGTCTGGGCGCTGGTTCCCGGATGGCTCCGGGCGCAGCAATCGATCGCGCAAGACGCAAGCCTGAGCGCGACGCGATGATGGCGTGCGACCTTATTATTAATTAATTCTCCGGGTTTATGGGGCCAGTGTGTAATAAAAACGTCGGAGCTTTTACGATTTATACCACAACGGAGCACGGTTCACGGCGAGCGCCCATAATGTCTTTGTTTGGCACCCGGCTGACCCGCCACGCCACGGAACGCTATTCTCCTCCGGCCAAGACATAAAATGTTTAAACATTATTTTTCCACATGGATATGGTTGGTGCCGAACTGGAGAAAATCGGAAGCTGCGTGCCGCCGATGGGTCGCTATCTTCATCGATAAGGTGCGCGCCCTCGTGTATGTTCCCTGGTGATCGCTTCGCCGGAGGTTGTCATAAGGCCATAAGGGGAAAGTGAAAAGAAAAACGCGCGCGCCGCTGGGTTGGAAGTTTGCCACTTCCACGAACGGTGCGTGTCGTGGTGGAATGTAACGCACGAATGTTTAAAGCATGCTTTCTCGGAATCGCACCACCGGGACCCCGGAACCGACCGCCAGTGCCGGAGACGTGTCGGAAGCTCGACTTGCCAAACGCCTCATCGGCAAAAAGGGTTTTTGGGCCGCCCGTGAGATATTGATCCGCCGGGCCTCGGGACTCAATGTCAATGGTGGCCCAGAAAGTTCGGTTCGGTCCGGGTGGGCGAAAGTGTTATTGCTTTCGTTCGCTCGCACAACGTCTGGGCGCTGGTTGATTTATCCGCGGCAGCGGGTCATCGGTCAAGATGGAGCCGGCATCTAATAAGCTTTGCCACCGTTTCCAACCGATGTATTGTAAATTCTGTGCCGTCCGGGGTTCGTCGGGAGCAGTACGCTTTATTTACCGGTTACCGGTCCATTACCTTGCGGAATGATCATTACAATTCTAATACCATTCCGAGAGAGAGAGTTTTTTGAGGACCCCTTTGTTACGATGTGTGTGGATGGATTAAATTTTAAAGAAACTCCGAATGATCAAAATTGTATGATGAAAAAGGACCGGAAAATAAGAGGAATGTAAAACACGGCTGAGATGAAGCTTTGCATACTTTCCCGCACTGCTCTCTTCACATTATTTAAATTCCGTTCATTCTTAGCGCCTGAATGTAAGCAACCCGCATGCCACTGCCGCAATGGCAGGATTCGTTGCGCCTGAAGGTATGCAACACTGTGCTCGGTGGCTCGCTAGTTATTTTGCATAAAATTAAATTAGAGCCATTATACGATTTAGAGTTGTAGCGTAAGCTGTTAGATTTACATGATGCACTCTCCATGAGCAGCTGGATTTGCTCGATGTTTGCTGGTTGATCGTAACGTAGATAGACGTGCGTTTGTTTGAAATTTTCAGCACTTTCCGCAAGACATGAGATTAATTAAGGACCAACGGGGCGGTGCTGCGCTTACACCAACAGCTAATAGTCCTGGGGGCAGCTCTCGGAGCTAATGTTCGGCCACGAGTGCACGACGCTCTCGCGAACTAATTGCCTGCCACACCGAGGTTCATTTGCAACAACCAACGGCATCACATTTCGTGCTCGAAGAGTATGTTACACGAAGTTTTCCACTACGGCGCGCGCAGCACTTCATCAATTTATTGTAAGTATACCCCATTACCCGGTGCCGGTGGGAAGGTGTGTAACTAAATGGAGCCCAACCATAGCACCGGGGGTCACATTAGCCGGTATTAGCGTAAACGGCCACCGGCGGACTGTTATCGGAATGAATAGGCTATCTCCGCAACATGCTGCCCGTTAGATACTGGTTATCTGGCGCGGCGAGTGGTTTGCTTAAATACATTCACCAAATACCCTGCGCTGGCCGTGGTTGCAGTTTCGGCTCCAATGCTTTTATACATTCAATGCTGGAAATCATTTGAAATGGAATCCCTTGACCGTTGAGCATTTTGAAACAACTTTTTACAAAACTTTCTTTCTCAAACTATCCCCGCCAAATTCGGCAAAACTTCAGAATTAAATTCATACAAACACAAACAGATCGACAACGGGAAGGATCACTACAAAGTTGGTTGACGGATTGAAAAAAAACGGTCACCACAAGCTTACGAGCCAGCAGCACAAAACTCCGGCATCGCCGAAACAAAGCCGTTCGGTTCGGTTCAGTTGGGTTGCGATGTTGGTGTGTTCGGTTCGTAAAATCCATCCTTTTTGTTTTTTCTTGTGCTTTTGTTTGCACTTGTGATGTCCTCGGAGCTGCGTTGTAAAGTAAGATATCGCCCAAAGAAACGAGTGCTGCGGGGAGGCAGCTCCGAGATTGGTTCGGAGCGGAGCACCGGATGAAGGTGGTGCCGTTGATTGAAAGCATAAAAGCGCACGTGCCTCCCTGCCACACACATACTCACAAACGAGTTGACCCGGGGCCCCGGAACCACCGCGCACCGGATATGAATAGTGGCCTTATCTGAAGTGTAGCATAAAACACCTGTAAAAAGGTTGGGCCCCGTTTCGCTGCGAATAGCGAACCTACTTTCCATTCACACAAGACGCCGGAGACTCCGCGATACACACGTCATATTGTAATGTCTGAGCCCTGGCCTGGGGTCCTGGCATCGCATTTACGGGCTCGGCCTTTGTCGGGCACGGGCACGATGATAAGTTTTCCCGCGGCAGAACTTTTCCGGGAGAGCCCGTGAAAAAATGCATTCCGTTGCAAGAGCCAAAGTTAGTGCTGGCTTTTGAGAGCGGGCGGCCACACTTATGTGACGGATGGCGGACGGAGCACAACAATGGTGCAAAAACCGTTCGCTACTGTTTTGTGGCGTAACAAAAGCGTCGCCAGAAGGAAAGCGAAACGAACGGCAGGCAAACCTGGCGAGGACCCGTTTTAAGTGGCCATAATTTTGTGTTTTCTTTTAAACCAAAGTATCTCAGACCACTTAACAGAGAGGCCAAAGGACACAGGTCCTTCCTTCGGGTCGTTCCGGGCGGGTTCTTTCTTTTTGGCCCGCGCTTTGGCATGCATCATTAATGGCGGTTTACTTGCAAACAGCTTTGCCTGTTTGGTTGGCCCATTTCCGTCAATCACTCAACGTCATGCATAGTCACGGCCGGGCTGATTACCGAGCTTCACCGGCCGGGTTAAGTGTGCGCGGTGCACCGTGGTCATTGGGCGCCGTACTGCAAATTATGCACTGCAAAATGCTTCACACATCCTTCGGGTTTAAAAGTATTTATTATGTTCCCGTTTAATCTGGAGCGGCTGGAATCGAATGAAATTTATTCAGTACCGGCTCTCCGCCACCGAATCGTTTATCGTAAGTACTCGCGGGTACCACTAACGCTTACGCTCGATCCCGCAGTTTGATTAGGCAAAGTGCGTGCCCTTTTTAAAATTGAAATAAAGTTGCCCCATTAGCCGGTACATCAATCTCGGGCCGCCTTGTTGCGCTGAGAGGGCGGTGTATGATGAATGGCTTTATGGCGTCGGCATGATAAATGATGCCTATTTCTGCACTCCTCTCGAGCCTGACCCCGTCCGACCGTCGAAAGGTTCGGTGTCCGTTTCTTTTGCCATTAACATTATAATTGCCACACTTGTGCGACGAAGTGAAAATTGAGTTTTATTGCCAACACAGTAATAATCGACACGAAACCCGTGTTGCGGTCGGTTTACGGCTGACGTATCCTATTTCCCGAACAAATTGAACGGAATTACTGTTCCGCTGAACTGCTGCTCCTTGGCGTTGTTTTTTGTCCTGGATTCTGGATTGATCTTGGCCACCAAACCTGAAGCGCGCTTACTTTCCGGTTTATTACATTCTCCACAAGACCTTGATTTGGGGCAATTAGTTAGTGATGGTTTTGACACATCTTCGGGAAACTTTCGCAACCGTAAGGTCCGCTGTTGCTGAAAGAATGTTTGTTGAAGAGTGGATGATTGATGCAACTCGAGTTTAGAGCTCTTCAGGTGGGTTAGATTTTGCTGTATTATCTTTGAAATGTAACAACGAACCAGCAATATAGTAATCATAAGTGAACCAAAGTGTTGTGATTGCTAGCTAACAGCTTGAAAGTTGGGAGTTTGAGCGACCGAAGATCAACCGAAAACTTTCCCATTTACATAATAATAGCCACAGAAATAATAGTCCTACGCACAACGAGGGAACTATAACCGCAAAGAGAGCAGAAAGATTGTTTTCTGTTGTTGTTTACTGTTTGTGGGGTTTCGGGTGCTAGACGAATGGTCGAAACACCGTCCTAGCACCTTCCTGGAAGGAAGGAGCCTCATAATGAAGACAAATGATTAGCCGACCTTGGAGCGAGATTAATGTGATAACCGGTGCTGGGGGCCGGTGCAAATGTAATGGAAAAACATTTAAATTCGAAAATGTGGCCACCATTCATCATGCGTTTCTTTCATCTTCCTGCTTTTTCCCAACCGACGCCTAATCATTCGCTATCCATCATTATCAATCACGTTTGACCGCTGACCGTACGCTGGCCCGACCAGATTGTTTGCCGTTAACATTGACGGAAAGTTAATTAAAATTTAAACAGCAACACCTCCGCTCAATTCCTCTATCATCGGTTCAATTTCATCGGGGCCCATCGGCGCGAGGTGTCAAAAACTTGTGTAAAGAAAGTTTGCGGGCTTTAATTGGCCATAATTAATGGAGCCCGGATTTCCGTCGCTTTCCGCCGAGGATTTCCGTCCGCGTTTTCCAAAACGTGTGGAGGGTAATGTAATTTGTGAAAGTAGCATTTAAAAAGCAGGAATTGAACCATAATTAATTTTACGCATTGCTTAAGGAAAGAAATCAGACATATTAGTTTAGTTTCTCAATATGATGTCATTAAACTGGTTTCCTTTTAGTTAATAATCATTCGACTCGGTTATTGTATCATTTTTAATGTTTTATTTTATCTACTTTTATCTTTTATCTTTATTTTATTTTAAAGGGTAAAGGTTACGGTACGAAAAGGGTGTAATATATGTTATATCTTCCCCAAAACTCGGGGGACCGCACCGGTCAGCCAAAGTAAACCATTCCGTTTTCTTTTCGGTTTTTACGCTGTTTGTGTTTAACTTTGGGACCCATCGGGAAAGTTATACCACCGAAGGCACTGGGGAGCAGGTGCTAAAATATTCAAATTGACCAATATCCTGCTGCTGCTGCTGCTGCTACTTCTGCTGAAGTGGCCGAAGACGCCAGCGGCTATGGCCAGTGGTTACGACAGTGGGAGGCTTTCATTATCCTTCCGGTTCTCCCTTTCGGCGTTCGGAGGGTGCTTTATCACCGTTCGCCTGAAGGACGAAAGGGTGAATCAGAAATTCCAAGGAGTAGGTCAACCGCACACAGAGTCACACTATCGTCCTAACGGAGTAATCAGGGACCAATCGTCGACACACTTTCGGGGTTTGGGTGGGACACCGGCTCGGAGTCCAATCCATCGCACATTCCACTCACTCACTACAATCTCAGACACGTCATTAAGGAGTAACTGTGGCACGCGCACGGATCTATGTCAACGCTGGTTGGGCACTGAAAATAAACTGATGAAACTGACGGAAACATTCGCTCCCTCGAAGTGCCGGTCTTTAGCCGGCTGATGGCCGATGGCGGGGTCTCTCATTTTCCGCGTGAGAGAACGAGCTCCGGCTACGCATTGCTTGTTGATCGTCAACATTCTCTCTCTCTCTCTCTCTCTATCAAGAGTTCGGTCACTCATCGCCGCTTACTTCGTTATTTCCCGAACAAAAAAGTCACTCATATTTTCTATAGTGAGACGAAATATCTGAGCGCCGATTCGTTTCTCACCAAAGGCCAGAAAGAAAGCGCAACACCGAACAACTTTTTTGTCTCTGTCACGCTCATGTAGCATCCAGTCCGGCACTCCAACGCCAAACTGTTAGAAACTTAGTTTCATACAAAACGTACGACGCACGACGCAAGCAATTCGAAGAGGTTCAAATATTGGTGTAAAAATAATGTTTAATAGTGAATTCTAAGCTGTTGCTTATTTCGGTAAGTAAATTTAAGCATCGGGAAGCATTTCTTGAGAGGTATTTACTTCTAAATCGTAAAAGTAAACCGCATTTGTTTACATTTTCAGCCGACCATGAAATGGAACAAAGTGTCATCCTGCTATTGAATGCCGACAACACAGCGGACGATTACGATGGAGCGAACGATACGACGATGCAAGCGGAATATCGAAAGCGACAACGCAGTGCTAAACATTTGCCAAAAAACAGTGCCATATAGAAAAGTGAAACAATTGTTCAAAAATCGTTGTTGTAAAAAACTGAATAAATGCAACACTTTGTTTACAACAGCAGAACGATTTGACAGTTCATTGAGAGGGTGTATGGGATGAGGGGAAGAGAGAATAAAAATGTAGGGGAAAACGCTCACGGCGCCCATACGATTTCTTCCGCTATAAGCCTCAGGATTCCGCTATAAGGCACTCCCTCGCATACAGTCTTCCGCTATTATTTGCCGGAACCCAGCTTATAGCGGTAAAACCGCCATACTGAGAGGGGGCATCTCACGACTCGAAATCCGCGGCTAGAAAAATGAAAAATTGAGCGATTTTTTTGTTCGGGTTTCCACAACAGAACTCAACGGGTGAGTGATGTTCGTCACTCAGCCCCGAATCGGGTGGCATCCTCGGCGCACAAAAAGAATTCTTCACAATTTTAATTTCTTTTCAAACAAAACGGCGCGCCATTGTACCTCAATCGAAAAATTCACCACGCGTCCGCAGATTCATCATTATTTCATACCCTTGGCATGTATGGCATGTGTAAGTGTCGTGTACCGACGGAATGCACACAAAAGATTATTTCGCAATCGGGTGAAATTTCTTTACTGCCTAACGCCGGCTTTTATAGAAACCACCTGAAGCACTTGTAGCATACAATGTGGACTAATTATGCTTCCTTTTGTGGTTCGCATTAGCACTCTTCGCAACGCACAATTGAATTTAAGGGCCGCTTAAGAGGCTACATTACGGTAACGCTCCGGTCTACGCACCTTAGCAACATTTTCTCTATATATTGAATGGCTCACAATTTAGTCAACGTAGAACGTCGGGAAATTTGGCTCCATAAGCAACAAGGACTTAAATAATTGAATCGTAAAGTTAGAGAATTAAATTAAATTAAATTAGCAACTAAGAAATGACAACTGGGACAGAATCCATCTTTCTCGCTCGATACATTGGTTAAGAGTTCTGCATTAGTGAAGCTTTGTGTCCCCCCGCTGAAGGCATCATCAGTCCACAGGGTGATCCTTAACCTTCATTCTCATTTAATTTCGATTTATTAATAGTTAATGAACGACTGAACAGCGATCGGTTCAGTCATTTTGGTTCCGAAACGGGTTTCTCGCGCAATCAATTCGGCATGAGCATGAATTCGATGTTAACCATGCCCCGTGTCCGCCATGTCCGAAACCATGTTGAGTGTAAAATTTATGACAATTTTTCTGTAGTTTGTTTTTGCCCTTTTACGAAAGCATTTTTACTTTCCCCGTGCAAAAATGTGTTAAAGATTGCCCCATCAAACCCATTCGTTGTGGGCAATTTAGCACCGCTGAAGGACCCATTTCGGGACACCGTTTCGGCTGGCGCCGCAGCTTCAGGCAACAGCCGTAAAGAAAAGGGCTGACTGGGAAGGATAGCAAACGAATAATAAATATGTTTCATGACCGTACCGCTGAGATGAGAATGACGACGAACGAACGAGAACCGAGCGTGTTGGGTTACATTGGCGCAGGGCACCAAAAATCGATACGTCCCCCCCCCCACGAAGCTGGAACTCCAGCTGGTTGAAACATGCTCCAGACTCCAATTAATTATTGTGCTGATCGAAAATTGGACGCTTTGATAGCCCATCATTGCGCCCCAACATAACGACCCCTGTCGAAGGGCTAGCGCAACATTTGTCGGGTCCTCTCTTCAATGCACCCTTAAAAATCTGCGCAAACCCATTTTAAATATGCAGCCCAGAGCCCAGAGAGTTTCTAATTCGACGCACAAAACCGCGCCAATGGGCCCAATGGCCGGTCCGGTTTGCGGGCAAAATTTGCACCGACCAACCAACCGGTCCACCGGCCGGGGTCCAATTCCGGTGGATGATTTTGTATGCATTATAATTTCATGGTTATATACATCCCGGGACCCGCTGTTGCTGCTTCACGCTTCCGGCGGACAAGCGGACCAGCAGCGACTCGCTCGACCAATTTTGCCCGGTAGCTAATTTGCAATACATATTCATAGCGAGCGATGATGTTGGGCAATGATAGGGGGCCATTCATCAAATAATAAGTGACGTAGTGGCGGATCCTCGAAACTGAAGTCCCGGTCTCTGCAGCCACCGGCGAACGCACCGCGTTTAGCGCAAGTAATGATGAAGATTTTGTGGCTCCCCCTTAACCTTGTCACAAACTTACCCCATTTGGCAAAAGGTTCGTAAAGTGTGCGCCAAAGGTCAAGGAAGTATGGGAATGGATCTCCACCCCACACACGACGTGTTTTAGAGCACATTTTTTAAATTTGCATGCCACCCGACGGTTCTCCTCGGGGTGCATTTTGCGCATTTCCAACTCTGTAATGAACGTACAAGAAAATGCACTTCACACGGCATTCGCATGCTGGGGAGTTTACGAGTGGCAGTCGGCGAAAGGTCGAGAGAATGTTGTTGCTCGTCCAAAGTTTGTCCCTAACGAAGAGCTGTCCTGACGTTTGGTTAATCATGAAAAAGCCGCAAACATGCTCCATTCGCTCGAGGGATCATCGTTCTTCCAGCCGGGGTGACATCTGCGTCCATTCGAACCGTGTATTTGTATATTTGCTATTTGGACGTTTGTTTCCCGCTGCTTTACTTTAAACCGGGGAATGTCAAATAACTTCTACACCGGAGAGTGGTGTCTGGACAGCCGGGACCGGGGCAGTAAATCCACACCGCCCGCGTGACGGACATTCTCCCGTTGGCCCCGTCGGCCCCGTTAACTAGTCCGTCGCTGATTTATTGCCATTTGTCACGATCATGCAACGATGGAGGCGCACGGTGATTTAAGCGATGAATGTAAAAACAGCGAGCAACGAGCAGCATTACACTGACCCCCGAGTGCCTCCGAGAGGGAAATGATAATTTTGTTTTCTTTCGCCACAAACACATCCAGTCCTTGGGAGGGAGAGCCTTGCTTTACCGACCGACGGTGGCAGCGTGCATGATTTTCCACCTTTCGAGCCAACGGATGGGACTGTGTTTACTTACGGTACGGTCGGCTGCGAACCGGCGTCGTCACCCGTGTTCCTCGGCCGGGAAGAACACGATGCGAATTGCACACTTTGCCGAGCATAAAATCGAACATTAGCATGAATTTTGCGCTGCGGGTCGTGCGGGCGTTGAACTTTATGACTTTGCGGACCGGCGTTCTGCGGGGTGTGTCCGGGGTTGTAGAGCGAGGTCAGCAGCAGCGTTGCAGCAGCGGTGCACCTATTTATACGGGGCCGGCGTTCTGCAAAGTTCAAATGTTAGAAACTCATTTGGCTACGCATTTTTGGTAGTTTATACTCTGCAGTCTCTGCTGGAGTGCTTCAACTTCAGACCTCTTATTAAAGTTTTTGATGTAACTCATGGGCTGAAAAGTTCCGGCCCTAACCCATAAATAGGTAGTCTTATATTCATTTTAATAGTCTTATTGCATTCAATGGTTTTTCAATTAAACCTAACCTTCAAATGAAAGCTTTTCAAATTTCGTGATAATAATTTTATGATCATTCATAATTTACACTGCTCCTTGATGGGAAAAATACTGTTTAAGCGAAGTGTTGATGGCTTGAAAAGTGTTATAAGGACATCGCTCCATCAGAAACAAGAATAAAACGTTGGTTTGCTGACTTCAAACGTGGTCGTAGAGACAACGATGGTGCAGAATGAAGCGACAACACCGGAAAACATTTTAAAAATCTACAAAATCGTTTTGATTGAAAAGAGAAGTTGTGTCAGTTAGTTGCGACATTCTAAAGACATCAAAAGAACGTGTTGGCTTCAGAGTGCCTGAGCAATTGTCTATGAGAACGCTCTGTTCAAAGTAGCTGCCGCTCACTGTTGACCAAAAACAAGAACTGGATGATGATTCTGAGCAGCGTGAAAACTACATTAATTGAACTTCGAATTGCTCCCGATTTGGCTTCGAGCGACTACTGGCTATTCACAGACCTCAAACAATGCTCACCGGACGAAAATTTCGGTCGAATGAAGAGCTTAAGGCTGAAACTGAGCGACGCTGGAATGATTGTGTGGCTCTTGAAAGAGACTGTGTGATGAATAAATCCAGCTTTGACCAAAAATACTGCGTCCTGCAGCCTATGAATTATTCGACTCTTAAGTAAACCACAAATACGGAACGAGGAATGCATTTGTCGTACTTTAATTATGGTTCTCTAATGACTAGGCTTCCAAAAGTCAACATCGATTTGTATGTTTCTGCAAATTGCACCGACTAATTACTGCTGTGGTCGTGACTCTTCTCATTTGGTGGATTCTGGAAAAAAATGTGCTCAGTTCATCCGGTCCGATGCTGAAGGCCCCAGTAAATGAAGGCAGCACTTGAACGAATCATTCAAAGCCCTCAGGACACTTAAACATCACAGTTGGCCTGGCATGATGACGATGGCTGCGCACAGATTACCGCTACGGCGACCACCACTTGCACTAATCTTGGCATTGGCCTCGGATTCTGTCAGTGCCGAAAATGTCGGATTTACTGCCGTGACTGTCGTGAACACTTTACGACAGCGCCACGGCCATGCCCCACAAGTGGCTGTGTTAGTGGCTGCCATAAAATCAGCTTGATTCGCCTCACGAAAATGGTTTCCTTTTTGACAACATTATACAATGTTGATATTTCGATCAGCGATGTAAGTTTGTTTTGCCACTCGGTTCTCACGGGCTTCTTCAAGGTCTTCGAAAAGCTTCGTCCAAACTAAAATATTTAGCAAGACATGTGGCCGTCAATGCAACTGTCCAAAGGATTCTACTCCAGCGATAATTGAGTTGTTCCCAGCGTACGCTCGTTGAGCATTTCGCGCCGTGGCCAATTGAAAAGTCGGCCATTGGGCGATCAATTTCACGGCGAAACGTTGAAAAATTAATCTAGATCACACCTCAACGCAGCTGAGAACGGTTGCATCTGTGCAATTTCTCCAACAATTAAGATATCTATCCGACCTGTCCAGTGGTGTCCGCCTGGCTGGCTATAAAAGGGGGCACCGCATCGCAATCGCATCCAGTTTTACCCCTTTTTCAAACGCTAGCTTGCGATGGAGTTCCTGCGGAAGTTAAGGAAGTACCGAATCTTTCGCTACACCCCAGCCAACCCACTGGACGGTTGGGAATTCAGCGCGGCGATGCTCGAACGGTTCTGCGGCCATATTGGGATTTCGTTGTTCAAGCGCTCCCACAACCTGTTCAACTTTTTATTCGTTTTTCCCATCTGCAACTTTATCATCTACGGGTTCAGTGTCTTTATTACCACCTACAGATTTCGCGATGACATCACGAAGGTTATCCACTGTTTGACGACGTTAGGATTCGCCTCGCAGGTAGTGTGCGGTGGTCGGTGGCAAAGTTCACGGGGAAATTACTTACTACGCCTCGACCCCTTCCGCAGGCTATCATGAAGATCTACAGCTTCATCATAACGCGCAAGGAAGTGATCGACATCAATGAAACGAACCACAAGTTCTACCGTACCATGATGAAACAGTCGGACCGTGTTAAGGGTGTCCTGTGTGAGAACATTGGCCTTATCTACATCGTCTCGCGGCTGGCAGCAATCGCCTACATGGTGCTGGAACTCACTGTCCTGATCATTCCGGCCGTTTCTTCGAGTTTGCGTATCACCGAACCCCTGCTGCCGTTCGGGTACTTCTTTCCGTTCATCGATCCGGACACGCTGCCTGGGTACCTCTGGAACTACGTGTTTCAGTTGCTCATCTCGGCGTACTACTGGTATATCACGGTGTCAACCGATATCCAGACGATCTACAATCTGCTCACGGCTTGCGGGCAGCTCGACGTGTTGATGACGTTGATCGACGAGCTGAACGAGGATCTGGCCAACGGGAAACCACAGGCCATGATCAAGGGTAAAATAATCGAAATCATTCAACTGCACCAGCAGCACCGGGAATACCTGGACCGGGTGGTTCAGTTCCTCAACCTCTATCACCTAGTGGCCGTCGGGTGCTCGGTGCTGGCGATGGTCATCTCCGTGCTTGGCTTAGTGCTGGTAAGTGAATCTCTGGGACTCGGGACCATCGAAACGGATATACTGCTGAGATCGATCCATTCACAGCTGGACTGGTACCCGGGCATAGCGATGGTGTTTCTCGGTTCGTCCCAGCTGTTCTACGTCTGCTTTTTGGGCACCAGTCTGGACATCAAGGTCTGGACGACCCTTATTGGGGCCTACCTGAAGTCCTGACTTACTCATGATGCATTCCCTAACACACAGCTCGACGAACTCACGGAAAAGGCTGGTGCCGTCTGCTGGGACAAGCTGTCGGTGGTGGAAATGAAGTACATGAAACTGGTGCTGGCCATGTCGCAAAAACCGAAAGTGCTACTGGTGGCCACAGCACCACTAAATATGAACGCTTTCGTTCAGGTAAGACATGACCATTTGTAGATTTGCATGACGAAACGTTTCGCCCTTTCTCTGGTGCTCAGATCCACAAGATGATTTATTCTATGGTCATGATGCTACGGAACACCAAGGACTAGTCCCCGAAGTCCCACTCTAGAAAATCCGACAAATGGAGATCCATAAACCTGTTTATCAGCCATACCATTAGCCAGCACTCGGACGTAAAATGAACAAAAGGGCACCTTTACAGGATGATGTTTTCGACGGTGCGAAAATGTGCTCCGTTATCGTAAAATTTGATGACAACATCCGCCGTACCCAAATCGATGAATGTATGATCACTTCTTGGGACAAACATTTGAGATGGGACGGGCTAGGGTCAATAAATTTCCACTCAAAACGAACAGTAATGCCGGCCACCGGCCACCCCTTCACAGCAGTGGAAGGCGTTCAACATTGGCCACCTCAGGCCACTTAACAGCACAGGGATAATGTGAATAAATTATGGTAGAAAACAATTACAGTCAAGTGGGTGAGACTCAATGGTCGATTTCGCTGCAACAGGTTGATGAAAAATTTACTCGAATCAAACGCTTCTAGTGAGCGGCACTCTGTTGATCCGGAACTGGGCCAGATGTTTGCCAATCGAGTACTTTGGGAGCGAGCTTTGGTATAAAAATGCATCCACCGAGTCTTCTCGCATTCACTTCCCGGCCATGGATTATATCCGCAAGCTGCACAAATACCGGTTCTTCCGGTTCATCCCGAAGGACACGTACACGGGCAGCATTGTGATTACGGACCTGATCGATTCGTTCAACCGCGGCATGGGAGTGTCGATGTTCAAACGGGACTGGAACCTGTGCCATCTGGTGTTCGTGTTCGGCAACATGATTTTGACCGTGTACCTCATCAGCGTCTTCTACACGGGCATCCTGTATCGGCACGAGATCAGGAAGCTCATCTTCTGTGTCTCAACGTTCGGGTTCGGCATCCAGGTGAGTAGCCGGTGGCGCGGGCCCTGCTCCTGCTTCACTACGCTCCCTACATTCTCCCGGCAGGCTTTGGTGAAGATCATCTTCTTCGTTTTCACGCGGGGCCGAGTGCTCGCTCTGAACGAAGTCAACCTGCGCTACTACAAGACGATGCTGCACGAGAGCGACCGGGTGCGGCGTGTGATCTGCGAGAACCTCACGCTCAGCTACATCGTCGTCAAGGGCACGTTCTACATTTACCTAGCGTTCGTCGTTGCCTCACTGGTCCTACCGGGGTTGGCATCGTTCTTTCTGCCGGAAAGGATCCTCCCGTTCGG
Organism: Anopheles bellator; assembly: GCF_943735745.2. Lineage (NCBI taxonomy): Eukaryota > Metazoa > Arthropoda > Insecta > Diptera > Culicidae > Anopheles > Anopheles bellator. Next base: position 7,678,765 of record NC_071285.1, on the reverse strand, counting down.
CTTCATCCTGCCGTACCTGGATCCGGAGTCGTGGGTCGGGTACGTACTGAACTACTGCTCGCAGTCGATCGCGGCCTACTACTACTGGCGGATCTCGGCCGGTTCGGATTGTACGATCGTCTACAATCTGCTCACGGCCTCGGGGCAACTGGATGGGCTGATGACGCTGATCGACGAACTGAACGATCAGCTCGAGAGTGGCGAAGCGCCGGCGGCCATACGGAAGAAGATTGTGAAGATCATTCAACAGCACCAGTACCACCGCGATTACCTCACTCAGTTGATGGATTTCCTGTATCCCTATCACATCGGGTCGGTCGGCTTTGGGGTGCTCACGATGATCATCTCCGTGATGGGAATAGTGTTGGTGAGTCCCTCGGCCCCAGTGTTGAATCTCTCTAATGACTGACGTTGCTACTGCTTTTCAGCTCGACTGGTACCTGGGGGCCATCTGTACCGTGATGGGGTCGGTGCAGTTGTTCTATCTGTGCTTTCTGAGCACCAGCTTCGAGATCAAGGTAGCGCGAAGATCGTTGTGAGTGCTTTTGGTCTTGAATCTTTCTCTCTACCGCGTCACTTACAGACCGACACGTTGATCGAGCACGTTGGGGCCATCAAATGGGACAAACTGTCGTCCGCCGACATGAAGTACATGAATTTGCTGCTTTTGACGTCCCAAAGCCCGAAGCTGATGGAAGTGTTCACTACGCCGCTCAACATCAACTCGTACGTGCAGATTCATAAAATGATCTACACCATGATTATGATGCTACAAAACACTAAATCATAACTCAACGGTTGACGGTAACAGAAGAGCACTCTGCAATGTGCAGCACAAATGGTTTTGGGAATTACACTGGATTTACTAACTCTTCAACCTAAATCGATCCTTTTGGCTATCTTTAGGCTTTTGGCTTTGGCTTTGGCTTTTGAAATAATAAAGTTCTCCTGAATGCTTTCGGATCTCGGTTCCTGTTTGATTACCTATCATCGAATTATCGATCATCGAAGCTTTTTATTGCGTTCTCAACATACTTTGTTCTTCAAAATGACCCATATCGCCGATCCCCTGCCCCGATCGACCAAAGAGACCCCGATCGAAGAAATAAATTTCCCGAATACCGAAGAACGATACCAGCACCAGCGAACATGGTACAGATAGGCCACATTATCTTATCGTTTTCGTGAATTTCGGTGACCTTTCTTGGTTTCAACATCCGATGCCCTATTTCGTCCCGTTTCCAACCAGCGAATGCCCATTCAGACAAACATGTTTTCCATTCTAAGCGTATTAGGATAAATGGTAAATACCGTGCTCGTCCCCTTGACGAAAGCCGAGTAAAGAAAAACAGGAGAACCATATTCAAAGCCAATCAGCACCGATCGCAGCATCGGAGCTCTTTAAGGTGGTGAAAGGTGAACATTTAATTACGTTACGTCACAATCGACAACGAATGTGGACAAAAATCAAAGCGCTATCATTGGTTCTGCCAACGTTGTGTCGAGACCGTAGCTTTCTTTTTCCGATGGTTTTGTATCGAAATTTCAGGATATACTGGTTTTTCTAACAAGCTGCCAATCAGCCAACTATTGAGAACATGTGGACATTCAGGAATTTTTCAGAATCTGCTGTATTAATCAAAACAATAGCTAAGGACAATTTTAGGCAATAATTTTTCAAGGGCAACAATTTTATTTTTATTTAACATTGTTTTTGGTTGATTTTTGATTGAATGAAGTAATTTTTCATCCTCGAATTAGATTCGAAATCATTATTTCAACTTAAACACTGTAATTGATTTTTAGTGTGAAAAGAGATGATGTTTTTTTCATACTGAAATGCGACAGACAGAGCGCGCAACACCAAACAATTGTTGGCTTCTCTTTCTCGCTAGTGCAGCGTTCCCTCCGCCCAAGCAAATAGCAAATTCTCAGAATCTGAGAATCTCAAATGTAGAATCAAATCAAATCAAGAATCAAAGGAGAATCAGGAGAATAAAAAAAATTTAGTGTATCACAAGGTGCTTAAGTGAAAACAAAGTTATAAAAGCCTTTTAAAGAATCGTTAAAATTCTAGATTTTTTTATTGTAATCATAATAAAAATTTGAACTAGATATATTCCAAAATCTGTTTACTTATTGCCTCCGGAACAAAGTTCGCCGGGTCTGCTAGTATTTACCATAAACAAAACGATGCCATAATTTCGGGTAGTACACCAGCGCCATCTGTTGGTTGGCAGCGCCCTGTTGACTGTTGCTATAAAACCAACGATTTTGAACGCGCCAACGACGGTTATCGATCGATTTCTGTATGGTGCAGGCGTTTCTTTCGATTGTTTCGATTGTTCAGTGGCAGTTTACGGACCACAACACAACACGATTCGGTTGTACGAAATGTGACGATCACGTTGTGCGTATATTTAAGGTGCCAATCACGACCACTCAGTGGCTACCAGCTTCGGCTGCTTACTAACCCCTAAAAGCGAACACTCGTTGCCGGTTGCTGCCACCGAACCCTACCGACCGGACTCGGGCTTCCGGAGCGGCACCATCTGCTGCGGTGGCGGGAAGTCTTCCGTGTGCGTCTTGTTCCGCCCGAGGCACCCGGCGAACGCCGTATCACCGCGGCCAAAGTTTTCCCCGTCCTGCAGGCTCTGCGGCATCGGTTTGCCCATCGTTTCGGGCAGGAACAGGACCCAGGTGCCGGACACGAGCGAAATCACACCGAATATGACGGCCGGGATCTTCGGGTCGAACGAATCGAGCAGCGTAATCATCGGCGTCATGGCACCGGCCAAACGGGCGCACATCGAGCCCAGCCCCATAGCCGAGTTACGCACCACGGTGGGGAAGAGTTCGGCCGAGTAATTGTAGATCACGGCAAACGATCCGGCAATAAACAGTTTGCCAAACATGACGACCGAAGTGGACTCGGTACTACCGCGCGTCAGGTACGCGGCCACGATACAGCAGATTCCTCCGACGATCATCAGCGAGCTGGTGATGGAACGCCGACCGAGCCTGTCGAGGAGGTAGCTGATGGAGATGTAACTCGGGAACTCCACCAGGCCCATCAGGAACAGGATCAGGAACGGGTTGCCACTCAGCTTGCCGGCACTCAGCGACAGCCCGTAGTACGTGATGGAATTGGCGAACCAACACAGACAAACGTTCAGGGTCATCTTGCGCAGGTTCGGCGTCTTGAACAGATCCCCGAGCCCCGCCGAACTGGAAGGCTCCTCGACGGTGGCGTACGTCGGCGACGATTTGTCCTCCGCCAGGTAGTACTCCTTGTCCACGTGCATACCCCGCCGATTCATCCGCACACCGCGGGCCACAATGTTGACCGCCTCCCGTTTGCGGCCCTGCATCCACAGCCACCGCGGCGACTCGTCCATAATCCACCAGTGGGCCACCAGCAGCAACCCGTGCAATCCGTACACCACCTGCAGTAGCATCCGGTCGGGGATGAGGGCTCCCCAGGCCGCTACCAGCATAATGCCCCCGGCGAACGCACCCTGGAACGAGATTCCGCACGGTGTCCGCTTGCTCGGACCGACCAGCTCCATCGTCAGGACGAAGCCGGTGATGTAGCTGCCGGCACTGCCGAAGATCCCGTACAGGTAGCGAAGCACCAGAAACGAGTAGAACTCGGGCGTGAAGGCTACGGCCACACCGAGGATGAGTTGCATCAGTGCCGACCAGCAGAACACCTTCTTGCGTCCGATCTTATCGGCCAACCCGCCCAACCAGACCGCACCCGTGAAAACGCCCAGCATGTAGATCGTTTGGCCGAGCGCTCCCATCCAGCGCTTGTCGCAGACCAAGTTCCACTCGATCGTCCGGGACGAGGCGTAATACGTGTTGTTGTAGACGTACGAACCACAGGACACCGTGGAACCGTTGCCAGACCCCGGCACATCGTACATGACGCACGAATCCAGCTCCCCGTCACCGTTGAGCGGAATGTAAGCCATCAGTTGGGTCAGCGTGGGGATGAGCGCCGTGCTGTTGGCAGCGTCCAGATCTTCGATAAAGCATCTGTGCTCGGGAACGGCGGCCACAGTGACGAGGGAAAGCATGTGAAGCCCGGCCGTCACCGCGGCCAGCAGATGAAGCACGAACTGGAACGCTTGGTACCGTCCAAAGTCACCTAGGAGAGAGAGAGAGACAGTGATCAGCTCTAATCTTGAACGGGGAGACGGAATCCGGAATCTGATAAGCGACTGAGGGTATTGTTTTGTGAATGGAGCCGGCTCGGCCACAAGGCTGAGCTCGAGTTTCTACAAGTGGCCACAAGAGGGCCGCCGTTAATTGATTGAATAATTGGCCATTTTCCGAATCGACGAATCGCGCCACGGAGAAACCGCTGACCATCGAGAAGGCAGATCATCTTCGAGGGCATCGAGGGCAATCGAAGCGATCGGATGACGTCCATCGCTGGCTTCGCTGGGGTCTAATTGCTTCTTTGAAGTGGAACCATAACGTGGACGCAAACAAGTTCGCGAATGGCGCTAAACGGCCCACAATCGTTCGGGGCGTTGTTGACCGAAAAACGTCACCCAGAGCCAGAGCATGTTAATTTGCCTATCAAGTGCCCGGATCCGGGTGTTCCGGGTCTGTTCCGAAGGATGGTCCACTCGGCTGACGCGTGTCCCGCCAAACGCTCACTACGTCACGGCCTGATAACGGGAGGGCTCGTTCACCGGAATTCGCCGAAAATGTTCAATCTCGGTCGCTCTCGCGACACTCGATTAGTCTCAATTGAAGAAGATGCTTGACGATGCTTGATCGGTGATCGCTTTGCGCGAGATGACACTTGGCAACAGTGGTCCGGACGAGGTGGCGCCAAACTTACGCTAATTGAAACGCGCACGCCATTTGATCTCGCGGCTCGTGATCGCGGTGCGATGGAACCCGTTCGCAGCTTCCGATTCCGAGGCCTAGGTGGGTTGGGAAAGCCAGTTCCTTAACCACACACAGACGGGGGGTTTGGCGACTTGTTCACGGCGATAATTGTAACGCGATCGATCGATCTCCGCTTGGACGTTTCGCGGGACAGTTTTATGCAAATGTTAAATCAACAGCTCATTAGCATCGGCGACACTCGCCGTCGGTGGCCTTGTCCATTTTCTACACACGACGGGCTGTCGTTGGGTGGCTGAGTTATTACCCATGTTTATCGGTGTAATTGGGCATCTGGTATCTGGCCATCTCTCCCTCGGCTCGGCTCGGCTCGGTGGGTTCGCCTCACTTATTACACAATCTCGCTCACTGTCGGCGCGCGGGATGAAGTTGTCGAACAGATAGGCTTATCGCTTATTGACTGGACTTTTGACCACTATCGATGCGCCAAGGACGGCGTGTGTGTCGGAAGCAGTGTCTTTCTCGTCAGTCTCGATTGATGAATTCCACGCGTGAAGTGAAAGGGCTGCAAAATAAGCTTCTGCAGCTGTTAAGACCTCGCCATTTGAAACGCTTTCCACGCAAGAATTATTTTAGGTCTGGAAACAGATGGAAGTCGCAAAAAGACTGTTGCCAATGGCTTCTTGGCCGATCGCTGGATACGAACTCGTTTCGGAGCTGAAGAACCAGGTTTACACCAATCTTTAGCCTCTTGTTTTGGTTCAGGATCATTTCGTGATAGACCGAAGTCTCGTCCATAGTGATGAGTCGAAGCACAAAATCCGCTTTATCTTTCCAAACATAACTCCGAACTGTTTCCTTCAGTCACTCGACGAACAGTCCAATCCGAAATCCTTCATTTTTCCTACAATTTCAAGTGTTTTTGTTGTTTCAGGACGCTCTTGACGTGGATCGTCTTCGAGGCGATATACGTATTGAAAGCGAAAAGTCCTAATAGACTTTCACCATTCGTTCATACATTTAATTTGCTTTTGAACATTCCAAAAACAATAATTAAATCACTGCACGATGCTTGACGATGAAACTGATTGAACAGCCCGGTAGTTCTGATCGCCCTGCTAATTCCACCTTCTGGTGGCTGTGGCCGGCAGGGGATTAACCACCGGCTGGAAACCCCCGCCATCGGCCGGATAGGATAGGTTAAGGGTGGACGTGATGTTCGCACAAGGCCACGCTGGCTGGGATTCTCCGGGCACTCCCGGAGTTCGATCACGGGTTCGTTCTTGTGTGACGTTCCCATTGAAATCACACCTCTTGATGGGTTACATCCGCCGGCCGAGCGGTTCACGGTCTGATGCCACCGAATCGAAGGCTGACGACGACTGACGAGCCTCCCCACGTGGGCAGCCATTCAAAGCACGCGATTTCGCTGTCACATCAACCCAGCGAAAGTCCGATTCCACTTCACTCACTCGATTTTGCCACTCCCCGGGCAGCAGTTACTTACCGAGCAGCCCCATCAACTCCTCCAACTTCTGATCGATCGCCATTGCCGCGTCCGCGATTAATCGTGGCGTTCCGCCACGCTCGATGTCCGGCTGCGAACTGTTGTCGGCCACGCTGCAGACTGCGCCCCGCCGGTGGTGCTTTCTGCGAACGAAACACACCAAGACAGCACTATCAGCCGCGGGGTCTCACCACCACCACACGGGGAGCAGCAGAGCGCGTAAAAAAACAATCGGCACGCTTCTGGGACTGGGAATTTTTTTGCGCTAAACGATTGGGGCCTCAGCCTGTTGGCACGCGAGCCCTGTTAGCGCCCCCTGATGAAGGTGCTGGTGCGTGCCGCGCCCATTAACGGGGGTATGAAGATTGAGTCTTAACCGGAGACGTGTGCCAGAGCCGAGCAGATCGAGGGGGATCGTCTTCTTTATCCGACCCATAAATCAGTGGCGATCCCGAGGGCCACCGTGCCGCGGTCCCTTGTTTCCAACTGACCAACTGAACGCGGATCACCGAGGGTTGGCGCGAAAAACTAACGCCCGGCGTTGAACCGCACGAGAGGCGTAAACTCATAAAGCATGTCACGCAGGGACGCGCTCGGGACACGCCGCGCTAAACGCCCGGCGCGTTTGATAAACAAAACCCCGAACGGTCCGAATGGTCACCCTTTTGCATTTCGCTGCAGTACTTTGAAAGGGAAATGAGCTACACGGGCGGCCACGGTGGATGAGTAGCCAATTTCGCTTGACGTTCAAAAGCGCTCCAAAGGGTGACCAACCCCCCTAACCTGTTCCGGGCCCGGCGAAAGGAATGTCTGTGCACGTGACCTGCGCGACCGCGTCTGGTGACCCTGGTAAAACACGATTTTCGGGCGCGAAAGAGAATGGCGAAAGGCTCAAGTCAAGTCTCACTCAAGTCTCAGTGTGTGCCGGTTAAAGTCCGGAGACGAATGCTCCAGAATGCGGCCATCACTCAGCGCGTCAGCTCTCGAAATAGAGAAATGGGTGGCCGACCCAAACCTTATCTGCACCACTCGTCAGCTGTTCCGAATTACATCTCCGTCAGTGTGGGGCGATCCATTTTCGCGTCGAATTTCCCTCAAAAGTGTGCGCAATAAATTACGGGCGGGCCGACACCGGACGTGCGCTTGATGCGCTTCCTCATTACCTCCGGCGGTCCGAATTAACGATCGGTCGAAGCAATGAAGATCGCACGGTTTAATTGCGGAGACGCCACGCAACGCGTCTTGGCGGCGAAACGGAACGGCCAATTATCGGTGGGGGTCTCTTCGGAGCGCCATTTGCGTGCCTTGAATGCATGCAAACAGTGATAGAAGCTTCCGACTCAGAGATCTACAAGATGCATCTCCGATCTGCAGACTACGATTCGAAGTAGGTCACCCGGTCGGCACGTTTACGTGCTGCTGCTGCTGCTCAGAACCGTGCACGCTATAAACCATATGGCCCCGTCTGAATTTTCGGCTAACGGGCAAAAGTGGCACGCACCACAACAAACACGATCGGCCACCGATCGGCCGTGAGAATATCCCAAACACACACATACACAATCACGCACGCACGCACGGAACGGAACGCAGAAATAAGATATTTAAAAAAGGCCGCCTCTCAGTTTTGGTGACACTCGAGACGGCGAGTCGAAAGGCCGACCATTTTTTCCCCCAAGGAGACGCCGGCCGGCACGCACAACTTCGCTTCACGTCCGGCGGATAACCCGATTACGTTACCACCCGAAAACCCCCGAAAGGGTCTCTTAGAATTTCGATTCTACTGTGTCTGACACTAACCGTTCAGCGCGCGTCCTGCCCGAACCGACGCGATCCGGTGTGAACCAAACGGCTGAACAGCTGACGCAAACTAACTGAATTTCGAACGGCGGGGCCGCGATTGTGGAGTCTTCAAATATCGTCTTCTTGGGCCACTCTCTCTCTCTCTCTCTCGTTTTCTCTCCTTCTATTTTGGCTGTTGCTCTCTCTCTCCGTCGGGGTCTTTTTGTGGTGGGTGTTTTGGTACTCTTCTTCCGGTGGGCGCCAAACCCACCCCGAAAACCCAAAATCGCCGTCGCCTGAGAGCGTTGCGTGCGTATTGCGCGTAAATTTCACAACACCAATGCAAGTGTTGGGGTGACTGTGATAGTGACATTGATAACGGGGGTACCGCATGGAGACTGCTTATCGAACACGTAAAAAGTTGCCACTCTCCCCAACTACAATTCGTCGCCAGGGGCAATCGGGAGCTAATCTGGCGGGCGAGAACCGAGAGTGGGTAGTAATGAGCCGTTTTGTCGTTCAACGGGTCGCATTTTTACTTTCAAGGCCACCATATGTTTTCGCGGGCCGTCCGTCACGCGACACACTCATTAACTGATGATGATGTATCATTACTCGGCATTATTATTTAAACTCACAGAAACTTATACCCTGTGATTGAATTTTTTAGTGTGCAAAAAATCCTTTTACTTAGAAAGTAATGAAATATTTTAAACAATAAATCAAATATTTACCATAAATAAAACGGTCGGTGATATTTTTCTTTATGGTAGTTTGACACGGGAGCTTAAACGCCTGAGGGTATGCAATTCGCAGGACTTTCGGAAGCTTCATCTCGAAAGCTTCGCCTCGAAAGCTTTAGATCACATTAGCGGCCTGAACGTTTGAATTGACGGTTGCGAAACATACTGGAAATAATTTAAAATTACCTAAATTTAAATTCGCGTTTAAATTGCTGATAAACGTTGGTTAAATTTTTGTCACAGATCTATTATCTATTTTAGGAAAATATAATTAAAATCTACACTTTTTAAGTTGGTTTACAAGTTGATAACATGATAACGAAGTTGTCTAAAATCGTCCTACTGTCCAGAAGAACGGATGAATTACATAACATCTGTTCATAGGAACGTCTTCCTCTCGGAACACGTTATTTGCACAAGAGTTTGTTGGAACCATAAGGCATTGATTGCCAATATGCCGGACACGTGGACGATGCATCTCCAGTTTCGGACCTAATAAGGGCAATTAAAACCAAAGCCTGCATTATCGCTGGAATAGAGTTTGTTGGTATGTGTGAGCCGCGGAATCGGCATTCTGACTATAAATATGCATGGAAAAATAAAATCGGGGCGGAATTGATTTGAACCTCTTATTGTATTCCATTTGTAAACGCTCCTGCCTTACCCCCGCTGATAGAGCAGTCGGTAACGCTCTACGCTGTGTCACCGCAGCTGGCCTGGGTTCGAATCCTGGTACCGGTTATCGCTCAACCGACCATGGTTTCGATTTCCAATGCCGGCGTGACAAAAGGGGGGTTGGCGCGGGGTTAACAACCCGTCCGTAAAAACGAACTGTTACTGATTCTGATAACCACCAGAGTGATATTCCGAATTTCTCTTACTTAGTAGTACGGAAGATGGTAAAGGCAAATGGATAGTCGTCGGTCGACCCAGATCGGTTTGTAAGCCTTCCAAAGAGAACCGTCAGCAAAGGGTACTTCTTTCCGCAGACCCCCTTGCAATCATCTTGATCTATTGAGTCGACCACTAACCCTCCCAAACCCTTCACTGTCCACGAAATTTGCCTTCTCCTCGAGGGAAACTTCATTCTCATAACCGATCCACTCTTTATCGCGATACGCAAGCGGTAGTTCCTCTACATTCCTCGTCCCAATCCAACCGTCCAGACCGCTTCCTGTAGCAGGTAGCATATTTTGTTGTACTCCATGGTCAGCTCATAATCCATAATCCATGTTGGTAACGGCATTAAAGCCGTGATCACTTGCGTCGGTCAATCTGATTTTTTCATGCCACGAAAAACCACTCTCAGTAGAATTTTATCCCTCGGCACCCGGACAAAATCAGCGGCTCTAGCGAAATAAAAAAACATAATCCAATTACTTCTGATTGATGCGGGAATGAACGTCACACTATTCACTGCTACTAACCCGCAGATGCGCTGTTGGTCTAATTCCACGTTTCGTTTCCGGTCGTCTTGAAGGCTCGCTTCGTTTCTTCAACCAACTGAAGTGGGCAAGACAGGATACTATACGAGAGTCCATCACGATTATATTGCCTCAGGTAGCGGATGGCCGGGCAGCAAACAACCGAATAGAACCAAGAACAGCAAACATTCCGCTCGAATCGTCCTTTGTTGTCTGCGATAAAGATTCATTGACGCAACTTTTTGGTGGGGTCCCAGTTCGTGTACTTAATAGTCAAAGAGCTCAAATACAACAGGTTTCGGTTATCTGTGACGACGGTTTTGCTCTGCTGGTGGCTCTGGTAAGTCCGATCACTGAGAAACACAAATTCATACTGATCGCAACTGATCATAGACATCTCAAAGCCAGCGAATGGCTTCTTCAAGGCTACGCCATTTGATAAGACGTTTGCGTATTCGTATTGGCCAAATCTGTCCGGATGACCTTTCGGCAATCGACACCGTTCCAGATGACCTCGCGAGTGTTATAAGTTTTCGGTTTCGGCAAGCGAGTGCGCTGTAATGTCGTTCTAACTTCTGATGATTCCGGTGTACTATGGGAAATGTGTATGGAAAAGGCGGACATATTTGGTTCTAGGAAGAATCTACGAAGTTTTTCCAACGTTTTTGTCTTCTGTGCACGTGTTTTGATTAAATTTAACCTTTTATGTGTAAAAATCCTTTTTTCGATATTTTAAATTAAACGCCTGAGGTATGCAATCTGCATGACACCAAAATGTTTAAATGCGTAATCGTAGATGCAAATATCGAGTTTCTGCTAAATAAACTATTATTTAAACGTTTGTAGAAAACTTTAAACTTAAAAATTTACAGGAAATAATTACCTAAATTTTAACTGTAATGCCTAGTTTAGTAGCGCAAGACTACGGAATAATTTTGCTGCAATATAAAAGTTCAAAAACTGTATTTATTCGTAGTTTTCTACCCTAATTCCCGATAAAAATGTACAAGTAATGCCAAACGTGAATATTCGATCTTTTTCATATCAAAGAAGAATCCATTGCCTGTCTAATGGTGTCTAGGTACATTATCCTTACAATAGCGGATGAAAGTTTGTTTCAAAGATCCATTTTCTTTCAGATCTTTCAGAAGGCTAAAAATTCGGATTGGTTATAGAGAACTTTTCTATTTTAGGAAAATATTATTAAAATTCTCATTTTTTAACGATGGTTTATAACCACCTTTTCACCATCAAATCGTGCCGTAAGAACCGGATGTCGAGCTTTCGTCCAGCGTTGAATTTTGAGGCACAAGAGCAACCAAATTGACGGCGCCCGGGAAGACTTTTGGGCAGCTTTGAGATGTTTCGTGAGGTGGTCAAAGTGTGAGCTCGAAACCATCGAGTGTAATGTTTTTTTGTTATTAAAATTCTTCACTATACTGTCAACCAAACGCCAAAGTGCGAAAGCACAACAAACACAACAACATTCGAGAACAGGGAAAAGAAACACAAAATGTGCAACGGCGCATGGGACATAAAAATTATGATGTGCTAACCGGCATTCCACCCGGCACAAAAAAGCCACCCAAACGATGCATCAAATCAAATGACGATGCCTCAAATCATCCGCATTCCGCGCGCGGCCGGAGCATTGCCCGATGCAACATTTTTCGCCAACATAATTTAACGAGCCCACAAATCTTCGCCTCCATCAAAGGCCCTGATCAAACAAAGCATTTGCTGTGTGCAAAACAAAAAAAACGTACGCACATTAGCAACACGGGGGTCAACAATCAGCAGCCTTTGGGGCGGCAAACCGGATAGGTGACTAATTATGTTCGTTCCGAGCGGCGAGCGGCAGCCGGACTTCGGGAGTTCGGCGAAAAAAAAACCCGAAACGTGGCAATTGGCCGCTGCAGCAGTGACGACCTGTCGTCTAAGTAAATCATACACCCCGGAAAGGATTGCCGAAAGGATGTGGCCGAAGCTTTTTTCTGTTCCCGTAGTCGTTAAACTTTACGACTTAAAATTGGTTCGAGCGGAGCGAGCAAAGTTCTTTGGGAAGGTTTTATTTGCGAAACGGAACGGCAGTGAAGAAAATAAAAACATTCAAACGCAGCGGTGGGCACCCGTGGGCGCAGGGAGTGTAAAATTAGGGGCCCGATTAAGGATTACGGCGGCGGTGATGATCTTGCACTGATCGGCCATAAATCAATCTTTCTCCTTTCTACGGTGGGCTTACACGGAACGGAGCACAGAACAGAAAAAAAACGATGGGGAGGCCTCTCGAATGTCCTGTGGGCAAGGTGCACGACCTGTGCACGATTGCGTGGAGAGCACTCCGGAAGGGTGGCAACCACAAGCCGGCAACTACCGTTAATCCATGCAGGGCCGCGTGCCACTCGAAAAGCCCGCAGAAGAGGCCCGTTGCCCGTTTCGTTATTATTTGATCATATCAATCTGTACATTTAAATTTAATTTCTTTGCATTAACAACTCGCAGGACTCGCGTGGTGTGGCGAAAAAGGGAGCGGAACGAAGACGACGGCCGGCACTATCACCGCCGTCGGTGGCAATAAAAATTTAAATCCGCCATCGAATTGTCAGCCCCACGGAGCGACACTGCGGATAAAGAGAGACAGAGAGACGGAGAGAGAGATAAAAGTGAGTCTTACATTTTACAAGATAATTTCAGCTTGCAAAAACGGCTCGCGCAACATTGTGCGCCGAGCAAGAGGTCTCTAATCTTATTCGGCTCCTTCGGTGACCCGTTTTTTCGGGGGCTCTTTCATCGGGTTTAACGTTTCAATTATTTTACGCTCACATCGCTTGTCCCGAAGCGTTGTGGGCTCAGTGGTAGCAGCAAGGGCAGATGATTAATTTGATTCCGCTTTTCTGGCGGCAATCGCGAATTTCGGGCGAAGAGTTCCCTTTCGGGGGGCCCCTTTTCGTGGTGGTCAGCTACATTGTTAGAAGCACGCAAGGGCCTAATGTGTACGATAATATGCATGCCTTTTATTGGCATATCCCGCAAATGGAGTTTTCATATCTGACAGTAAAATTATAATAAAATTAACGACCCGAATACTCGAATTTACAGGATTATCCTTTTTATAGTTTCGAAATTACACGCCTGGCACTTAACAATTTTTGAATATCTGTTAACCCAAGTATTAATTTTTTAGTAAAATGTGTGCCATTAAAAAAAAATTAGTCGATTAATACCAGAAGAAGGTGTTTAAATTACTAAAACTTACTACAAAAAGAGGGGATTCAAACGTAAATACGTTTCGAGTCATTAGAAGTGAAAACAACGAAGGGAGATAATAAAATAAAAAATTTAGCTTAGTTTGCAATGTTTGTAAAATATGGATTGGTGATGTCAATTGACCACCAAGATCACGTGCGATCATTATGTTTCGCACATAATGACAAAGAATACAAACTTTATGATGAAATAAATCATTAATTGAAATCGCTTTTCATGCGCATTATTAAAGTTCTGTTTAAAGCTTAACATAGCCCTGAATAAACCCTTCGAAGTGGAATATGAATACATATTTTTCGATCATTATTACGTAATGCTCACCCCAGTGACTGATTCACCGGAGCACGGACGTCTTAAATCGATCAAGCGCAAGGTGTTTACGGCAGGATGAGAAGGCCACACGACAAAAAAGTGGGAACTCAAATGGCGGCGCGTTCGGAAACACCTCGCCGCAATTATGCTCCCAGAGCCCCGGTGCCCCGAAGATAATTCGTTGGCCAGTCGTGCTGTTGGTAGCAATTAAAAGCAACATACGGCCGTGTACTTTGGTCGTCACCTGTGAGCTCAGATCTGTATGTGCGATTGTCCTTTCGCCGGCTGAGTTCCTTACGCGGTAGTGTTGGGCACTTTGCCCATTATTTCTTGAGGGTTCAAAAAATATGATTCAATCAGGAAGGAGCGAAGAAATTACCCAAAAATTATTGCGGCTGATAATGTTCTCTGTTTCGTCCGGCCGCTAGCCGGAATCTCTGATGGACAGGTGAAACAGCCACCAGCCTAATGGGCGATCGATCAAACGCATCTGCTTCCATCCTAGACCCGGCCCCTGACTAATGATGATCCTTAATAGAGTCGGTGACTCGGTTCGTAAGCGCATTGGCCCGAAAGCCCGGCAGCCGTAACGCCGTGCTCGAAGAATATGAAGTTAAATGACCCAAACTTTGTTTACATTCCACAACTTGCCAACCCGCAACTATCCATGGAACATGAGTTTCGCTCGTCGTCCGCAGCGCATTTGCAAGTTGTTCGCATTATGTTGGCCCCACTCCTGCTGCACCATGCCTTCCTCTCCCGATGCTCTATTTATGCTTCTTTGTCCCCGTGCGGAACACAGCGGCATTGCGGCCGAGCGAGCAGATTGTTCGATTTGATAGCCAGATTTGTACAAATTTCATTTCTGTATTATTGCTCCGCGGAATCCGGGGGCCCCGAGCGAACGGTACAAGATTTAACATCATTAGCAACACAGGAGGCAGGAGTCAGGGCTCCAATGACAGAAATGGCCACAGAGCGGGAGGGAGCAAAAAAACACCACCGTTGGCAGAGCTACGTAGCCGCCACGTAGGGAACGGGAACAAAGAGCTGTTGCCGCTAAACATATGCACCGACTCGACCGACGCTGGCCGGGACCGTGCATTAGAAGATTGGTTGGCACCGAAGGATGTACACGCAAACCGCGGCCACGAGTCGCGAAGCCAATCGAAAGCGGAGCGCCGTTTGCTGTGCAGCGGACCTCGGTTATTGTTTCGCTCGAATATCAATATTTTCCACCCGACCCGACTCCACGGCTCCACGGCACGGGTGCATCATGCAAGCGCCACCGCCGGAGCGATCATGGCCACGATCATGTGTTGCGCATGTGTCTTGTGAATGGAGCGGTTTGCGAAATGATTTTATTGAACATAATTATAATTGAAATCGAAGCATTTATTAATGCGAACCCGAGCGGCGGGTGAATGGAACCGGGAGAAAGATTTACTCCGCTCCGTTCGGTTGATAACGCGCGAGGGCTTAAGAAGTGCGCCTGGGGGCTCATCATTGTCCTGCGGGGCCTAGGCCCTGAGCAACCGATAAACTCGAAACCAGCATCGCAAGTGGGCTTATCGGGATGCATTGATCTGTCGGTGGTGGTCACCAGGACCCAACTCGGTTTCATTACGGCTGGCGGACTAATTGCCCTTTTCTAACAGAGACCGGGCCCGAGAGACCCGAGATGTCTATCGATAGGCCACCAGCCGAGTTATGAGACATCGAGCTGTCCAAAGTGCCAGCAAACAGTTTTGTCACCGGTGCTGGGGCGGCCACACCATTTTGGGCCTCACTCGTGCCCAGAAGTGGAGTCGCGCCTGAAAATGAACCGTAAGCGCTTGGGGAAGGTTGGGCTTGAGCTTGAGCGCAACACACTGGCGATGGCCAATTCGAAAGCTAGCCTCGAAATGGTCTGCAAAGATTGGCCCAATGATTGTTGATGAGAGTGGCTTTTGAGTCTTAAATTTCCGCGTTTAGCATTCGTTGTCGAGTAAATATTCAAATGCAATGGAATTACGGGTTTCGATTTTAATAGGCGTTGGCTGCGAAACAGAATTATGAGAATAATGTAATTTGGGGTAACTTTTGTATTTTAAATTTTGAAAGGTATTGTGCCAATGTACTTAGGAGAACAGATACTAGCAGAGCAGGTGATCCAAAACTGTACTTGACATCATAAACTTTGATTTCGATGATGATGATTCTGTATGAATAGAATGTTTAGTGTCAGTTAGCCCAAAGCAGATGATCATGTTCTGTTCTTAATACCATAATCACCATGTTATCAGTCATGGCCATGGTAACTAGAGGTGTGAACAACAAACAAAGCAAAAGGCAGCTTCTACACTCCGGACAGTAATCTCTTCCTTCTAGATGAAGAGATGGCGGCCGTTGTATGAAAGGAGAAGATCTAGATGCCAAGGATCTGCTGAGGATACTCCCAAGGCACCTCTCGCTGCTTTTACTATTATTGTTAATGATAAATCCTTCCTTCTCAAAACTATTCAGGGACAAGAGGTGGGATTTATCTTATCTTATCCTATGGAACTCAGAGCTCGATAAAAGGTTTTCACGCTCCCTGTCTGGTACGCCTTAAAGTATGCAATTCAAGTGCAATTCAAGGGATTCCTTTCAGTGCCTATGTTCGCCTTATTCCATTCTTTAGCTTTAGTTCCCCTTTTCGAGCTAAAAGTGTCCATCATATGGATAGCAATTTTATTAAAAAATAGTTCTTCAAGAATAAGAATACATTTCCAATCGATTTGGTCTTTATTGAGCGTCCTGGGAGTGTTTGCACGGAATGCAAAGAACCAAGGATCAGATAGAAAGCTCTCAGCTGTTACCGCTCCCTTGCGGTCATGTGTTCACTACAAAAAGTCCCCAACAAGAAAGCACACTCAAAAAATGCAATAATTTCACTCCAATTTCTCTCGCCTTCTCTCTCGCTCTGGACCAACTTCACGCACGCACGCCTCGGCAATAAAAATAAAACCCACCGTGACGCGCGCGAGAGAGAGAGAGAGAGTGCGAGAGCGATGAAAGCGGCCCCAGATGCTGGTGGTGGCCGCCCAGGACTTCAGCTGGTGCCCCCTCCGCCGCCTGCTGTCACCTCCTTCGCCACCACCGCTGCCAAGGCGTCCGTCCTGGTCCGGGGCAGTGCTTTAATCTCTGTGAATGGCTAAGCATGGCAGGGAAAAACGCGCCCATCAGTTCATAAATTATCCACTCGCGAGGACGAGAGTAACGCGTGCGCCACCGCCACCGCCTGCGCCCCGCCACCGTGGCCACCACCGCGGTCCCGCGCGGCACCATCTGCACCGTTCGGGGTTCGCTTTTCCGAGGCAGGTAATTTTCTTTTTATTTTA